>NC_072896.1:102484166-102787196 GCF_027943255.1 Anastrepha obliqua | reverse complement strand
AGCAGCAAACTTACTAGCTGCAGTTAAATTGCGGCTAAGGTTTGCCGCTGCTGGAAAGCCCAACCGGTACAGAGCAAGAACAACTGCGCCACCTAAGCCCAAATTGTGTTGCAATGCCAGCTTGCAACCAGGCACTTGTCGTTTTTCAGCCAAACCACGCAACTGCCAGCACAGTTCGGAGCATTGAGCCAGACCGGTGGCACCCAAGGGATGTCCCTTAGAAATCAAACCGCCGCTAGGGTTCACAACGTATTTACCACCGTATGTATTATCACCGCGGTCAATGAATTCGCCAGCTTTGCCTTCTTCGCACAAACCTAATGCTTCGTAGGTGATTAGTTCATTAGCTGAAAAGCAGTCGTGCAATTCAACTACATTTACATCCTGCGGTTTGTAGTTAGTTTTCGCAAAAATGCGTTGCGCAGCTAAACGCGTCATGTCGTAACCAGCAATTTTCATCAAGCTCTTGTCGGCAAAAGTCGACTCGGGATCGGTAGCCATTTCCATGGCAACTATTTCCACAGCTTGGGCCTCCAAGCCATGACGGCGCACAAATTGCTCGGATGCTAAAATTGCAGCACCAGATCCGTCCGAGGTGGGGCAACATTGCAGCTTCGTAAGCACACCCTCTACCACCTGCGGCGAACGCATAATTTGATCCAGCGTATATTCATCGCGAAACTGGGAGTAGCTAAGTGCAAAAATTTTGAGAATAAGTGAAAGGGTTAAAATTTACAAAAAGATAAGATAAGTGCTGCGTATTTATATTATTGATTGTTGAACTTTGATCTTTTGAATGCAGATGGCCGTCTGTTACTTACGGATTATTAACTGAATGTTTGTGATTCTTCCAAGCGATCTTGCCAAAGTGCTCTGGCTTTGTTCCATACTTCTTCATATGCTCCTTGCCAGCATTACCAAAGATTTGCGCTGCCATTGGACCGCTGCCAATTTCGGTAAGTTCCGCCATTTCGGTGATGTGACGTTCCATGGGATTGGCACGATCAAAGTACTGTAAGAAATAGAATTAATACTGGGATTTCGAGCATCCAAAATAATGCTAACCTTAGCTGATAATGAGCCCCGCTCCATCTTTTCAAAGCCCAATGCGAGCACGCAATCAGCATTTCCTGACTCAATAATCTGCTTGGCCAAATAGAGTGCACTAGAGCCAGTCGAGCAATTGTTGTTAACATTATATATTGGAATACCGGTCATACCAATGCCATATAAAGCTCGTTGGCCACAAGTTGAATCACCATATACGTAGCCGACGGTGGCTTGCTGTATCTCTGAGTAGGAAAGTTTGGCATCCTGCAAAGCTTTAGTGACAGCTTCTTTTGCCATATCTGGGTAACATACATCTGCGCGGCGACCGGGTTTCTCGAACTGGCGAAAAACGTAAAAGAATAAAATATGTAAATGATTAATAAATATGTTCGCCGTGCAAACAACAACATGCACATATTGTTGAGCAGCTTATATACATATACATATATACATATGTATATAAATATATGAGTGTGATTGCATGTATATAAATTTATGAGTATGTTTGACCGAGCTTTCTCAATTTTTGATGCCTTGTCTCATAATTATGCACTAAAGATTTATGCCTGCTCCTGCGACGGGCGGTTTTATCTTACCGAACCATTCCAGAATTTTTATCGGGCTAAGAACTGCCCGCATGGGTCTATTTGTCCCAAATCACCGGATCACTTTCGCCGTTAACAATAACATTTCTTAAACCCAATAATTTTTGGTGCTTTTCAGATACATTTGTTTTGTTTGAAAACAATTTTCTTTATCGTGACAGAGCATTTTGTTGGTTGTAGTTTGCTAAACATCTACCAACTTGCTCACGACGCCGATTACATTGAATTTAAGTACAAAGTTCATCAGTGAAGAAATATGATAATTTGGAAACTGCATTCCATTACATTTACAATCCAACATACCTTGGTCATGCCCACACCAATTACGTACACTCTAGTTTTCGTCATTTTTAATTACACTGTTTTTAGATTTTGTGTGGAAATAATTTGATGAAAATTTCTACTCAGCTGATTCGTAGTACTTTATCAGACAACCACTTCGTGGCAAATATAAGACCACCACAGATTCCACGGATCAAATACAATGAACTATGTACTGAATGTAACTCGCACTGATAAAAAAGATTTCAGCTGGGAAATGTACTTAATCCACCGGTACTCAAACTGTAATTATCGATTTTTTACTATAATCGATACATATCCATTGCACGGTGCACTTAAAGTACGTTCACATATGCATTAAATTCCAATAAATCCACAAAATTAATCTACCATTCACATATGGCAGATTACCTGCAAAATTGGCAATCATCTTTCATTTCTGTTGTGAAAGGTTTTTCTTCATAGAAATTATTTTAGTGGAATTATTTATTTAATTATTATTAAAGATACCTATTTATAAAAGCCAAAGAGAAGTAATAGCTAATTTAATTGCTACTAGCAATAAACAATCGGAGGAACTCCGTAAGCGACATTTACTGAGGTTGCAAAAAATTATGGCAGCAATAGCATAGGAAATTCTACATAACATTTTATATTAATTAATTAATTAATTTAATATATGGAAAATAACAATAAATTATTATTTTACAATAAAAAAAAGGAGCACTAGCTGCCAGGGCTTACGGCTCAAATATGAAAATGTCACTTGTAATTTACTTGCACACAAATTAATTTACATTTTTACATTCCGCCCCCATCCTCGTAATCCGCAGCATCAGTTGGCTGTATTTTTCGCGATATTCGTGATGTCACCTCGTCTTCCTCCGAGCTGTACGCGCTCAATTCATCCGACATATCATTGTTAGCATCTAAATCGTTGTAGTTGTGGTTGCTTTTATGAGTATTTGTACTCGTATTGCTTTTCGTCGCTTTACTCATTTTTTTAATTAATTTTAATTCAATTTCCTATATTTGAAAAATTTAATAAAACGAGAATGCTCCCTCTACGCCTACTGAAAATTTATATGACATTTTATATTATATTATAGTAATACGAGTAAGAGGATCAAAACGTTTATGGTCACACGCTTTTTTCTGTAAAATGAATCCATAACTAATAATATTTAACAAAAATTTTATTAGGATAGTGTTTACAGACCTGCTTTCTGGAGTAATATGGAGGAAGTCAACAATTTTTAATTAAACAATCCAAATATGTGCTTACGCTGTTGACATCTCTATTTTCTCGAGGAATACGAACGATTTAAAAGAAACCTTTTTAAAAATTAACAAAATTGCGAACGGCCTTAGTCTGTTTGTAAACTAGAGAAAAATCAAATATTTACTGAAGTTCAGGCGGCCTAAACAGGTTCAAAATTTGTTTGTGGGAACTTATACTTTTGAAGCACTACAGGATTTTAAGTATTTGAGAGTTATGTTCGCATGCTGCGGTGATTCTACTTTTGCAGTCAGGGATCGCATCAATGCCGCCAACAAAAGATATTATGCCTCCCTCAACTTGGTCATTTCCCGGCTGTTGTCTAAAGCTACAAAGCTAACTGTGTCTTTATCTAACCAATCCTTACGTATGGATGTGAGACATGGAATCTTAAAGTTGCAGACTACGAGCTGATTGCCAGCATGGAAAGAAAAATGTTCAAAAAGATTTTTGGCCCAATAAGATTGGATGATGTTGCCTATAGACTCCGGTACAACTCCGAACTAAACGATCTTACTCAGAACAGCTGTGCGCTTTGTTAATAAGATGACTAGGTCATGTTATCCGTATACCAGCTGCCTGTGCCGTGAAGAAAGCCATGACAGGAAGTTACTTGGCCAAAGGCCCGAGAAACCGATGGATAGACGCAGTGGAATACGATCTCAAGGATTTGGGAATACATAACTACGGAGCAAAACCTTAAGATCGACCGGGTTAGAATACTGTGAAGTATGTGTTTAACTTGAAAGCAAGTTGAAGCATTGCAAGGAGGTATGTTGATTATTTGAATTTTTTCATGAGATCCACATGAAATCAGTATATGGCGATATATCGATACGTACGGCTGCGGTGCACTTTTAAAAAATTACGTAGGCTACATGCAATTGCAAAGGCAATTTTATAATCAAGACGCCGTCGCCGAGGAAGCAACTAAAATTTGCCTTGACTGTAAGTAAGAGTCGCATGCCAAAGTTTTGCTCAGCTGTTTGAGTTGCACTAAGGATTTGTATTGTAAGAAAAAATGTATTATATATAAAATAGTCAATGTACTAGAACTGTGAATGTTTGGATATTGAAAGACGAATTGAATGAAATTTGTCTAGGTAAGTCTCAAGTAATGCTGCCAGGGTATTTAACACAATGTGTAGCGTGAATGAAATTACAAATCTGCAAATAAAGTTCAATAATGGTTTCCTGAATCGTTTAATGCTTAAAAATATTGTGTTATAAACAAGCTGATTTCGAACTTATCGCTTCTTAAGTGCATCTTCTTGTTTTTTGGGTTATGGCAACCCTCTAAACGAATAGACAAATTTGACAAAACGATTACAGATGATGTGGCGAACAACGATTGTAGCGAATTTTCACTTATTTTTCTTTCAAATTCTGTCGATTTTATAGAAGAAAGTAGTAATAAATTTGTTTGCAAGCTATTAGTTAAGTGAAACGAGAAAAAGTGTATTAAAGGGCTATTCAATATTTTTAGAAAGCAAAAACACGCGAGCAAACAATGCAAAATGTTTGGCAGACTGAAATACACGACAATGAACTCTGTGCTCGTGTTTCTGGGCGTTTGCTGCGTATTCCTGCCTACATCTTGGATTGCAGAGGGACTTTCTGATTTCAGACTTTGTGCAGATCCCGAATGCCATAGTAAGAAGGGTGTTATTTTATTTTTAATATTGTTTTTGTATACTTCTCATCTCTTTGTGTAGAGACAATATCGCTGGCTAAGGCGAAAATTAGATATCCGGCGGGTGCGGCAGGAATGGTGTCTTTCGAACCTAACGCAAATATACGTGTAAAATCCAAGAGCGCTGGTAAAGATCTGAGTGTATGGGGTATTGAGGTGAATGGACGTGAAGGTTACGCACCAAAAAATTTAATATTAGAAAATAAAATATTCGTGAAAGATAGTGATTTAACACATATTGTGCCAGTTGTACTACCTGGTAACAAAAAAGTACCATCGATCGCATCCACACCACAAGCTGCAGCACTCAAACCTTCGGAAAATTTAGCTGCGACGAAAGAAGAGGTAGATCTAACTACCACATCACCATTGGAACAACCATTGGATGCCGAAAAAGTACCAATTACTAATTCAGCTGTTAGCGCAGGTAAAGACGTACCAGCGCAGGCAACGCCAGTGCAGCCCAAAGTTGAAATGATTGATGGTACAGCAATTCCAGTGCTGCACGAAGCAAGTGAAAAGCCAGAAATTAATCCTGATACATTGAAGGAACCTTTGCAGGAAAATAAAGAAACAGTAGCACTTGAAAAAGACACTAAAACATCAAACAATGTGATGGATGCAGTTGTATCACAGCGAAATGTTTTTGACACGGAAGCGGAGAAAGATTTAAATTTTATAGTTAAAGAATCTTTGGGTGACAAAAAAAATACTGGAAACGTTACAGGTGATACAATTATATTAAATAAAAGGGAAGAGGCAGCCGAATCACAAAAAGCTATTCCACAAATGGAAGAGCATAAGGAACTGCAGTCCAATGCTTTAGACATGAAGTCTGCTGAAAATGGTAATTCTGATGATGACGAAGATGAATACGAAGAAGATGATTATGAGGATGACGACGAAGATGCCGAAAATAAAGAGGGCGAGAACAACATCACTAAGAATAATAGCGTGGAAAATACCGAAGTTCAAGATAAAGAAGAGTTCCCAAAATTAGAAGAACTTCAAGTTTCAAACTCGTCAGCTGCCACAGAGCCTTTAGTTAATATTTCCGAAAATGTTGAAGTGCAATCAATACTTAAAAATGAATTGGAAACTGAAAACCCTAGTCCGCCGAATACAGCTTCAGACAGTGAGAACAAAATTCAACCATTAGCTGCAGATATGGCGCAGGAAACTGCAGAAAAGTCGAATTTACAATCCACCGCCGAAGGTGGTAGCGAAATGGAAACAACGAGTGCCACACCGTCAATTGGGGAAGAGAAAAGTGATGCAACACATGACGAACGAGAAAAAGGCGAATCCGAACCAAGTAAAATTGAAGTTGAACCCTTGACGCAGCCGACGAACGATGAAACGTCAACCAAGGGCAAAGAAGCCAATGTTGAAGCCACAACGGAGCCGTCAGTTACCGAATCTGGTTACCAGCATCACGTTGATCCGCGCGAAGAGACATATGATACAACAACTTTACCAACAATGCTTTTTCCGCATACACAGACACCTGAACCGCAAGTTTCGGGTTCATCTGAAGTACCGGAAATTAGTGTCTCAAATGTGAATTCATCTGCTAAAAGTGAAGAAGTTTTACAAACAGTTCCTACAGAGTATAGTGAAAAGTCACCAGTTCCTAATACATCATCAGAAGTTGAGCAAGTCCAAGAGTTATCAGAAAATAAGGCGTCTCTTGACGTTACAACGCATTATCCAGCAGCGCCGGTAGTTTCTGAGACTATTTCCGAAGAAAAACATGATCTTAATGAATCAAATAGTGAACAATACGTGCCTACTTTACCATTATTCCAAACCCCAACACAAAATGAACTCCAACACCATCAACAGCAACACGAGCATAATCAACAACACCAGCAGCAATATGCAGATTTGCAACAACCTCATCATCACACACACCAACATGATGCTTCTGAAGCATCACATGAATTAACGAAAGAGACTGAGCTGAATCACGAGACGACGCCATTTCAACACTCGGATAGTAACGAATTACTTCACACAGTTTATCAACCCGAGCCAGCTAATGAGCAGGTGCTGAATCAACCACAACCTGCTGATTATTCACAAGAAACGATACAAAGTTCAGCTAACGAAGAAGTGCAATCTGACCAATTTGAAGCTCCAACGCCTGCGCCATTTGTTGAAGATAGTCAAAATAACAACGATGTGAACGTTGGATCGCCAGAGGAAACAACGCCTGCCGCAGCGCATATCCCATCAATTACCGAATCTACACCAACGGCGCCTGTAGCGGATAATGTAGTGGATATGGAAACAAGGGAGAAAGATCAAGGGCTGTTTGCCACTATACTGGGGACTGTCAACAGTTTCTTGTCGAATGGTAAAAAAGAAGATGCGATCGTCGAAGACGAACAACTGCAACGTATTTTATTCCCCGAACGCGTTGCTAGCGGTAAAAAGGCAAAGGATGGTGGTAAGTTTTGAAAATTGTACTAAAGCTTTTATTCATTATGAATTGAACTTTTTATTGAAAAATGTACTATTTCAATGAAGATGACGGATATTGTGAGCAACTTACACCAAACAACTGCCCACCCTGTGCAATTCGGGATTTGAATAATGCGGCGGGCGCATCGTCTTCTATAGCTGGCTGCCAGCTGGATCTGAATAATATGTCCATAGACATGCTACTGACCGTGGCTGGCAATAAAATGCTTGAAATGAGTGAATTGTTGGCCTGCTTGGGGACGGTGGCCGTTACGTGTCTGTTCTTTTTGTTCGTGTATTACTGTTTCTGTAACAGCAGCCGTGAAGGAGAATTGCTAGCAAAGTTGAATGCGTTGGAGCGCAGTTTGTTGGCTACACACAAAGAAAACGCTATACTGAAAGAGGATTTGATGGGTACACGCAACAAACTGTCAAGTATCGAAGATAATTCTTTTGGTTCAAACGATATGGTAATAGCGCTGAAGAAGGAGTTGGAGGAGGAACTGTTGGAAAAACGTCAGCTGCAAGAGCATGTGGCAAGCCTAGAGAAAGTATGTTACCTTAGTAATATCAATTCTGAGTGCTTAGGTATGAAATTTTTAAAAACTTGCTTTCATACAGGAGCTAGAAAATGCTGCCGAGGCTGGTCTGGAGCTAAATAAAATTGTTTCGGAGTTGTTGAGTAATCAGACTGGTGATGAGTCCATTATAAGCAGCGTCGAAGAATTGCAAAAGCAGCTTAATGAGCAACAAAGTAATGCATTTTATTTATTTAAACCAGTATTTGCTTTATTTATATTCTCACACCATTTAGAAACCATTCTGGATATAAACGCTAATTTGGCCGAAAAAAGTCGAGAGAATAGCGAACTGCAGCTTATGATTGCCGAGCAGAATGCGCGACTTAGTGGTGAGATTGCATCGCTGCAACAAGATAACGACGAGCTCGAGGCGGAAAAGGGTAATTTACAAACGCGCGTAGAGGAGGTGAAGCGAGAGTTTGAATTGGACATAACCAAGGCACTAGAAGGCAAAAACTTCGAGATAAAACGGTTGCAAAGCGAATTGGTGGACCTGAGCACTAAGTTTGAGGCGGAGCATACAAGATATCAGACCAGCTTGGCGAAAGTGGAGGTACAGTGAACCGTTTGGAAAATTCAAAAATTCTCATTCTCATAATTCATTCACATAATGCTGGAAGCTTTGTAGATATTCGCAAGAGTTTAAAAAAAAATGTATACTAATTTTTCGGTTTTGTTCTCCAAGGCTTTGGAGGAGTGCCTGCGCACTGTGCGCAGAGATCCCAATGTGAATATCAATAAGGTTATTGATGCGGCTAATTTGCGCGCCGAATTGTTAGATATCCAAAAAAGATACGCTACACTAAAGGAGCGATTGGATACAGAAACGGTACTGGTTAAAACATAAATTAATTAATACAAAAATGAAATTTAGATTCTTATATCTTTTTAAACAGGATAGCAAAAAATTAGCCGATGAACAATTGCAGATAGCCAGCGGTGAAAATGAGAAATTGAAGCACGATTTCCATCAATCAGAGAAGGATAAGCTCGAAGCGCAAACACGCTTGGAAGTGCTGTCCAACTACTTCAAAGAGAAGGAAACTCAGCTGCAAAAGTGGGTAAACATTTATTTTCATATGCAACATATTTTCATTTTCTTTTTGCTATTACAGAGAATTAAGTCTGAAGGAAGCCATGTGGTTGAAACAGCAAGGAGAAACCACCAGCACTGTGGATCGTCTCACTACAATGCAAGAAGAAATTCAAGCACTGAAGTACGTAAATGTTGTTAAAAACTTTCAATTGAAAAATTTATTTTTTAATTGAATATTCATTAATGTGCCTATTAAACTCCAGATCACAAAATGATGCCCTTCGCGCTGAGATTGAAGCCCAACTGGCTGCACACAAGGCGCAAACTGGTACATTGGAAAATCGAGCACATGAAACATGGTTGGCGGCCCGACAATCAGAGCGTCGTTATGAGGAAGCTCGCGCCGAAGCCACAGCACTGCGTCGTAAGCTCACATCGTTGGCGGGTGTTGGTGGCGTCGCAATAGGCGAACCAAACTGTAAGCTCAGACATGTTTCATTATACCATTTTATGGTAAGCCTTTAAAATTCTCTTCTGTTTCAGTTGAAAAATTGCCCGGTACCGAATTGAATAATGCGCCCTCTCCCATTCACATGGAATCGCCCGGTTCACCGTTGTTAGGTCGGCTACCGCCACCGCCATTCCTGCCACCACCATTCATGGGACCACCACCTCCATTTATGGGTATGCCACCACCATTTGTGCCACCTGGTGAAATGCGTCCACCGCCATTGGGACGTTTGATGTCGCCACCGCCAGGCGCTGGCAGCGGCGGCAGTGGTGGTAGTGGACATTTACCACCACGACGTGGTGGTCGTTATTCACCCAACCGTTCTGCTTATGATGATTATGATGATGATGAAGACGAGGATGACTATGTGGATGACGACGATGAGGATGAGGATTTGGAAGATGAAGAGGAGGATGAGCGTATGCGACAACGGCGGCGACGTCGCGGTAGCGATATCAATGGTAGTTGGCATCGTGATGATTCATATTCACCACCACCGCGCGCCTATCGCTCACAATCACCTACAGATAGTCGTTACAATTATACATCTGAACGCGATCTCATTTCGACATACGATACCGAAACCGATTTCGAACAATCACCGAGAAAACTTAAAATTCGTGGTACACAGGGTGCACGCACGACCTATCGAGACTATTCACCACAGCCAAGTGCCTCGTCACCGTTGAATGCGTCCTCCAATAGCAATGCCGGCAAAAAGCATTCAGCGTCAACATTCAATAAAGGTAAGAATGTGGGGTTGTAGAGAAATGACGATGTAATCCGTTATAAAGTCACGGGGTGTTTGTTGTGTGTGGGTGTAAGGATGGGAAAGAACAGGAATTAGAAGTAAAATTTTAACAAGGTGGCACACAATTAATCATCTTATGGGTGTATGGATGAAAGAAGACAGATATTCGAACAAATATTTATGCAAGGTGGCGCAAAATTAATCAAGCAATTTAGTTTGCAATAACTTTTTCACTAAATAAAAAAAAATGAATTAATTTGAGTGATGGAAATCTTTTTGTTTTACCTTTACGCGCTCCATTGCTTGTCCGTTTATATACTCCAGCTTTTCTAGTTCATAAGTCTTAAGTATGATTGACTTACGATGCCATTTGCAAAAATTAAAAATCTTCCGATAGCGTGATTAATTTTGCGCCACCTTATATGAGGCTCGTAAAAAAATGTGGCATTGCACATATACCAAACATATATATAGGTATATATATTTATATAATTGACGCTTACACCCTGTTTAGGTGTTTGGCCGAGCTCCTCCTCTTATTTGTGGTGTGCGTCTTGAGGTTGTTCCACAAATGGAGGTACCTACAGTTTCAAACCGACTCCGAACGGCAGATATTTATATGAGGAGCTTTTTCATGGCAGAAATACACTCGGAGGTTTGCCATTGCCTGCCGAGGAGCGACCGCTAGTAGAAAAATGTTTTTCTTCATTTGGTGTTTCACCGAGACTCGAACTTACGTTCTATCTGTGAATTCCGAATGGTAGTCACGTACCAACCCATTCGGCTACGGCGGCCGCCAAACATATACGCGTTATGAATTTTGTTTGTGTGTCAAATCGTTTCGTAATGTATGAAGTGCTTAACATCATATGATGCTAATTTACTTCATTTGATATAAATACTGTTGTGTTAAGAAAGTGATGACTCATGAAGTAATCTTACAATTTTAAAGACACTGTTTCTTCTTCACTAAATTTTGAAAGATTTACTTGATCTATATACAAATTGATTCTTACTGGGATGTTTGATCACATGATATTCGATCACGTGATTTTTAGTCACATGATATTTAATCACAAGATATTTAAGCACATGCTGTTTCGTCACATGATGTTGGATTGAATTGCATAATTTTTAACACTACAAGGTGACAGTCCTTGGCCGGATATAAATCCGGGTCGTTCCGGTTACGTAGAACCGACTGTCGTGGGAACGACTGTAACAGCTAATTACGTGCGATTTTGGTTTCCTCGATTCCGTTCAGGCATTTTTGATGTTAAAGAAAATGTCGATAATGTCGATAAAATCACAGAATTAATCGAAGTTGACCGTAGTAGGATGTTAGTAGTCGTAGATTCGCTCATGAACTAAAGATCGACCATAAAACAGTTTTTAACCATTTGCGCTAAAGTTTTACACAAAAATAATGGATTTCTTTTTCCCCACAAAAATCATATGAGGTGACGTTTAGTCATAAGCCATTTGGACATCACACGCATGCAAAATGTAGATACATATGTGTTGTTAAAAAAGTCAGTAAGAATTATTATTACTTTCATGTAATTGCAATTTGCGAACAAGACAAATTTTCTTCAATCAACATATCAAGAATAGAATATTTCGTGAGAGGTGTGTGACATTAAATTCTATGTAAAACTAATTTATAAGCACGAAAGTATGAATCAGATTTTAGTATATATTTAAATATGGCTTAAATATGGCAAGTAACTAATTTTTCTATTTTTATTCTTCATTCACTTTCCCTACAGGCCACATCAGTTCCGGCTCAGAAAAATCCTACAATGCACCACCGCAACGACATAGCGGCAAGAAGAGTGGAAAGTCTGCGGTTTAAGCGATTCGGGGGCGTTTAAGTGCGTGGGTGCACTGTTATTACATACAAATATACATCTGTATGCATCAACTTGTGAACGGAGTTCAAATGTTTAATTGGCTAGACGTACTAAATAATATTAACGTATAGTTAAATGAATAGTTATATAACCAAAACTAAAAACGATAGGGGAGATGCATTAGAATATCAGCAATTAACACCAACAATAATAGCAATATCGTTGTCATAATCTGCAATACTCAAACATTTCGCCACGACACCTATCCACATTCGTACATACCGTCTACAAACGAATAGATATGCGAAGTTTTGATATCGAGTTTCCACATTCTGCCAAACGTTATAAATTTACAGCATTTCACTTTTGCACTTATTTTTTCTTTTTATGTGAAATCACTACCGAATGAAAGATCAAAATTTTCTAAAAGTTTTACAAACCTAATTTTTTCCATTATTGTTTTTGTTAATAAAAAACAATCGACTTTTTGTGCAAATGTTTACAAAAACTGCAATTAGTACTCAGTGGTGTGCAATGTGCAACTGTGTATGACGTCAGCAAGCAATTGCGTTAGGATGTATTGTATAAGAAAGTGATTCCAGCTTGCTCACCATTGGACTTCCGCAGGTGCTAGATTATGAATCAATAAATGCTTTTTTATTGTACGTAATTAGGTCTATGTTGTAACATATAGTTATGAGAGTTTTATTTTAAAAGGAGTCATGTATAAATATCATCGCAATAGGAGGAAAGAAATATCAAATATAACAAAAACGAAAATAAATGCCTAAATGCGTAAAACAGATTGATTTTGTGATTTAATTATATAATATAAAAGGTGGCGCAAAATTAATCACCCTATCGGAAGATTTCGGCCGCTGGAGCCGAATGGGTTGGTGCGTGACATTTGGAAGTGCGCGGGCTCGAGACCCAAATGATAGAACGTCAACTGATAGAAAAAGTTTTTTTTCCAGTACCGGTCGCCGCTCGGCAGACAATGGAAAGCCTCCGAGTGTATTTGTGCCATGAAGAAACTTCTCATGAAAAAATATTTGTCCTTCGGAGTCAGCTTAAAAACTTAAGTCCCTCATATTATGAGCGTTTTATTTTAAAGGGGTTCAGGTATAAATATCATTGCTATAGGAGGAAATAAATATCAAATATAAAAAAAAACGGAAATAAATACCTAAATGCGTAAAATAGATTTAATTTGAGATTTAATTATATCATATAAAAGGTGGCGCAAAATTAATCACCCTATCGGAAGATTTCGGCCGCTGGAGCCGAATAGGTTGGTGCGTGACTACCGTTCGGAATCGCGCGGATTCGAGATGATAGAACGTCAACTGATAGAAAAAGTTTTTTTTAAGTCCCTTCATTTGTGGAACAACATCAAGACGTACATCACACATAAAAGTAGAAGACTAGCAATAGAGCGCGTAATGGTCAAAAGAAAGATTTCCATCACTCAAAACCATTTTTTTTATTTAGTAAAAAATTTCAAAAAAATTGATGATTAATTTTGGACCCCCTTGTATATTTAATAACAAATTTGGGTATACTTTTTCATGTGTTTAAGGGGTTACATGGGTTTCGTCGGGTAAAAAAACGTCTATTTTTAATATTTTTTTTTCTATGTAAAAAATTATTTATTTAATTTAAACTTTCTTCTGTCTTATAGATACATATTTAAAGAATAATTAAAAATAAAATTTTAAAACTGACGTAATTTCCGGTGACCCCTCGAAAAAAAGGTGCGTCCGCGTTGTCAGCATAACTCCTGACAGGATCATCAAAAATGAAAAAACAAAAATAAGTGTTTTAGTTAAGACCATAAACTCGAAGGAAAGAAAAAAAAAGTAAAAATTAGAATTTTGGCAGACATTTTTCCAAAAAAATGAAAATTTCAAACAAATTTGTTTAAAATTTGGTTTTTTTTTAATTAAATAGTTGTAATTGAAAAAAAAATCCTTCGTTCAAGCACGAGTAAGTTGTATCTCGAACACCTGTGTAAAATTTTATCAAGATCGGTTGAGTAGTTTTCGAAAACATTTGACAACCGACATTGAAAACACGGTTCCGAGAAAAATGCGTTTAAAGTTTTGAGTAACAATAAAAGTGGCTTGGAGCGCACACATTCCAAAGGCTGTATCTCCGAAACTATTATTCGGATCGTCTTGAAAATTTAGGATAATATCCTTGAGATGTTGTAGAAATTAATAAGCCAAAAAAATCGATTTTTTGAATCCACGAAACCCATGTAACCCCTTAAGGGCATTGTATTGGGTGCCGATAAATCAGGGCACGAAATAGTATTCTGTTATAAGCCAAACAGGGTATTACTTCATTCCACTCATGTATATATTTACAAATATATACAGGGTGCATACGGTAGTTGAGGACATGCATACATGTGCCTATAACTTCCTGATACCAGTATTTTTCTTTTTGATCTTCAGATAAGAGATGTAGGACTACAGATTAACTCAAGAAATAAAAAAAATAAATAGAACTCATGAAAAAAACATGCAATTATCGTCGCTATATACGCAAATCACACTGATTTAGAAATCCCTAATTTTCTTAAGTGAGGCCATTCAATCGTTCATAACGTTCGCCATGAATTTGTAGCATCAGGCGGCGATGCCAAATCTGTTGCAAACGCAAAATACACAAGAAACATATTGACAATGTCCCATCTGCACAATTTATTTAAAAAGTGTAGGCGAACATTAACGATGACCCTTCAAAATCTGTGAGGGCCCTTGCGCGGGAGCTTAATGTTTCTGAAGGTCTTATTCGTCGAGTTGCCCATGAAGGTCTCCTCTATGAGTTCTACGTTATGCCCAAAAACAGTTTATGTCGGAGCAAACACGAGAACAGCGCGTTATCCGATCGAAACCTTTCTACACAAAACACCCTGACGCGCCTGAGATGTTATGTTTTTTCTTAAGAAAGAAATTTTGGCCGAGATCAAGTGTAGTTTAGCAAAACCTTGTTGACAAGTAACCACCTTCCAAAGTCAGTTCATGTGTCTGATTCACCGTATATTATGGCGTGTGCCTTCTATGCCTTTTTTAAAGTTAAATCAGCAAAATGCTCGACCGTGAGGACAGCTAGAACGCGGTAAAGAGATACCTCGAGGACGTACTACGGGAAAAAAGATAGACGTACACACAGGGCAACAAAGCGAAGCCGCACATATAGAGACATAAGCAGATGAGCCTATAGCACGAAAGCTGGCTACAAATACGGTGGACCCAGACGTGGGTGAATAGGATGTCGTTCTTGGCCCCCTCGAAGTAATGCAGAAAGTAGTTCCGGGAAGGGTGTCTCCCTAAAAGGAGAGGAAGGATTGTTTTAAAGGCCACAGCACTCCCCGCAGTAGACGACGGTCGCGAAGGCGTTTTGAACCCAACCTCACTCACAAAAAAAAAAAAAAAAATTTAGAGTCAGTGTCATTATTTAATAGCCACAGCTGGTGCTACAAATCTTCTAATTAAGGTCGCATTAGTACTTCTATTTCTATTAAAAAATTCTGTTTTCCCACACTGAATACCAACTTCAAGTTTCTAACAAATTTGAAATTTTATTTTCCTAAACTAAAAATCTGGCATTGACAGACAATTTTTTTTTATTTGAAAATAGAGTGATAGATAAGGAAATAATGTGGAGTATTCGAAATTTGCTGCAAACAATAATTCATTTTGTCATCTAAATCCACATTTTCGCATGGATCTGAAAGCTCTTCTGCTGAATTCCATTTCGAGTAAACGGCCGCTGCTATTCAACAGGCGCATGCACATCGGGAAATGCTGGTCGGCTGGTGTTTTTTGTTTTTTGATTTTATTGTGATTCAAACTCAAAATGTTTTTAACAAAGTCTAATTGGCGGCTGCTGCTAACAAATTCTATTTTTCGCTTTCCAACTCCAGTTATTCCGTCACCTATGAAGTCGACGGTAAAATGCTAAACGTTATTCGCATCAGGCAAGTTTACGCCAAAGTCCCATTACAAATGCGTCTGCAACGACGCCAACGCTTTTTGCAAAAATTGAAGAGCAACTCAACGATTTGCGCCAATGCAAATATCCACACAAATAATTCGCTGGCACGTATTGTTATACCAGAGCTTGCCGATTGCGCTACTCAAACAACAAAGCCGCAAATGCGTAGTCGCACCACCGAAACCGAAGCGCAGGTTCCTTCAGTGCACCATCAACAGCAAACCATGCGACGTGCACTGCGCAAGCAGAGCACACAAACCGATCTTAACTCTACATGTCAATGCGTTCAGACCGAGCGTCGAATGGGAACGCGTGGCACTCAGACGAACGAAAGTAGCGCGGAAACGTCGTCATCGCAAACCGAGAATTTTTGCTACAACAATCAGGTGCAAACGGAACCAGTGGAACAGGACGATCAATGTGCAGAGCACGAAAAGGAGGCGTTGGTGTTTATGTTAAATGAAATTGGCGAAATGATTATCAATCAGAATCATTTGCTGCAGAACAACTCGACCATGCTGAGCCAGATATCGGAGATGGCGATATTGAGTAAGGTGGCGGCACGACAGAAGTGGGTATCGTCGAAGCTGCTCGTTAGAATATTGCGTTGTTTGCATATTTGAATTTATTTTTAGAAACATCAAACAGCTCGATAAACAATACAAAATGCTTCGTTTCCACCGAAAGCCTGGTAGATATCGGATTGGCATGCAGCCAATACAACAGAAACTGCCACCAGTAAATACGAGGTGTGTGAGTGCTGTTTTTTATTGCTAACTGTGAGTTAGCCATTTACATATGTATATATTTTATATTTCTTGTAGGAGCCAATGGGCACAAACCATTTATCCAATAGGGCTCTCAAGCAAAACGACGCAGACGCGTCAAGAATCGCGGCGGCGTAGACGTTTTAGAGTTTTTTGTTTATAAGTATAACTAAATTATAATTATTTTAAATTATCAATTTTCTGTAGAGGTCTAGGGTACTTAATTTCGAAAGGAACAACTAAAATATATTCCAGATTGTGGATTATTTCAAAGCCAAATTTATTAAATTTATGGTGAAAACTCCACGTCTCAACAGAACTCAACGTTTCAAACACTCAACTGTCTCAATTCTTGTGGAGCCCGAGTCAGTGGACAGATCCTGCCAGATCTTGCAAATAATTGTACTCATACTCTCCTGCGAGGTCTTACGCATACCCGCTACAGCTGGAAATCTGCACAAAGTACTCAATTTTCTCCATTGCAATAATAATTTCAGGCGATAACCTCTCATCTAGTGAGGATACCAATAACCCAATGTCAACCCTAGTGTTGACGAGCCCTGCAACCGGGTCTGCACCTACAGATTGGATGTTTTCTTAAGCCCATGTTTGGGCTCGATCGCTGAATCGTGTAAGTATATAATCCTTTCTATAGCGGCAGTGATCAAATCTTCGCTTGAAATCATTAAGAAACCCATTCGTGCTAAGAAGGGACGTTTCATTGCAAAGAGTTAGAAGTAGTAGCAGAACTATTGTGAAAGAAGCCAGAGATAATCGGTGAGCTCATTTTGAAGCAGGCGCACGCTACTACGCTCCATAAGGCGAATGTTTTCAGCAATATAAAACATTTCTGCCAGAAAAAAATTCATACAATTAGATAAGTGAAAACATTTAGCAGTATAAACATTTCCCATACATAGGAGGAATGCTGCTGGAGTGACAGTCCTTATCCGGATATGAATCTGACTCGTTCTGGTAACATAGAACAGACTGTCGTGGGAATGATTCTTTATTAGGTATTTAGCAGAGCATCTCCTCCAGTTTGTGGTGTGCGTCTTGATGCCTTGCTACCTTCAAATGGAGAAACTTCATGTCGACTCAGAGCGGTAGATGGGTTTATGGGAAACTTTTTTACTCGGAGGTTTATCATTACCTGCCGAGGAGCGATTACTACTGTAAACACTTTTTCTATCATTTGACCTGCGGTGGGTTTCGAATCCGGGCCTCCCGAATGGTAGTCACGCACCCGTTCCGCTACGGCGGCCGCCCAGAGAGATAAATTTGTATAATATGAGGGAAGGGGAGAAATTCGGAGCTTAATTCATTGAATTTTGTCATTATGTAGCTTATGTCTGCGTTTTCCTCAACGAATCTTATTGACTGATTTTTGTCTGGTTATAGTAGCCAACATCTTTTCATATTCTTCGTTTTCGATTCAACTTGCGAAGCCCACTGTCCCGACTCCTTCTTAGTTCCTGGAATATTGGGGAAAAAATATTAATTTGTGGTTACTAAACGGCGCAAAAATTCGTTCGAATTGTGAACACAAATGCCACACTCATCGGTCAAATAGCGTTTCCACCGAAAAACTGGAGGACTGTCGTAGCTACACATTAAAAATAATACCAGAGATAAATAAATATGATGCTTTCCATTTCAATTCAACCGGGCTATTCGGGTCATGTTCTTCGATTTCGATGTAACTGAAATATGTTGCTCTCTGGTCAAAATAATGAGACACGTATTTTTTTGTTCGCCCGAAAAAATTTTTTTTCAAGAGTTATCGGCAATTTTGTTTTTCGGTTCAAACTCCATTTTTTTTTAGTTATATAAGAAAATTTTTTTTTAAATGCTCATAACTTAGTCAAAAATGAACCGATTTTAATAATTTTGGGTTCAAAATGATCGTCATTACTTACACAAGCGACTTCATGCAGAAACAATTGCAAAAAGGTAGTTGAAAATTTTTTATTTTGCAAAAAACAAAAAGTGCGAAACAGGTTTTTTACTCAAAAATTCATTACTCAAAAACAACGCATTTTAGCTACTAGGCATTCAGCTCAATTAAATTTGAGATGTCCTTTTGATTTGGAAAAAGTTATAAACAAAATAAAAATACACTTTTTGAAATATTGAATTTCGAAAAAATTTCAATTTTTTTCCTTTTTTGCTAAATAAAAAATTTTCAACTACTTTTTTGCAATTGTTTCTACATGAAGTCGCTCGTGTAGGTTCATCGGTTCATTTTTGACTAAGTTGTGACCATTTAAAAAAAAAATTTTCTTATATAACTAAAAAAAATCGAGTTTTGCAAATCGAGAGCAACATATTTCAGTTAAATCGAAATCGAAGAACATGACCCGAATAGCCCGGTTGAATTGAAATGGAAAGCATCATATATTTATTTAAGTATGTAAGGAGTTTAAGACCATTTGCCTGTCTATTTGCTTCTTTGAATTGAACCCGCTGAAATCGAATGGTAGTCACGGCGGCTATCTATTAAGTACAGAAATTATCTCAGCAAGATATGGACTTTTTTTACCAATAATAAATATTACTCCCTGTGTGGCGCTAATGTCGAAGTATGTGAAGGGTGATCAATTTAGAGGTATTGGATTTTACATTGAAATAAAACAACGAAAATTCAAATTCATTGGGCAATCTTTATTATTTTTGTGTAGAAACATTCATTATATTTATTTTTTAAAGATAGTATCTTTCAAATATTGGCCGCAACTGCGCCGTAATTCGGCCATCCCTAAACATCAATTTTGAATGACTCGCTGGAGGACCTCGGTCGGCATGTCGTGAATAACTTTAGTAATGTTGGCTTCCAATGCCTCAATTGAAGCTGAATTATCCACAGAGCATTTAGACTTTACATACCCGCACAAATTAAAGTCCAAAGGTGTGATATCACACGATCAGACGAGAGATAAATTGCTCAGCGAAACGACGACGCAATAAGTCCATTGTTTCAAGTGCTGTATAGCAAGAAACGCCGTCGTGTTAGAACCAAATGTTGTGGATTACAAGCTTCAATTTCCAGCATCAAAAAGTCGTTTATCAAAGCGCGATAGCGTTCGCCATTCACAGTTACTTTAACGCCAGCCTCGTCTTTAAAGAAATATGGGCCGATGATTCTCTAGTCCCTAACTAGCCGAGTCAAACTGTTGGTTTCAGTGGATATAATGGCTGTTCTTGAATGGGTTCGGGTTGCTCTTCAGTCCAAATATGGCAATTTTGCTTATTGGTATTCTCATTAAGCCAAAAATGGGCCTCATCGCTGAACATCACAGGTTGGTTAGAGCGTCGCTTTCGTAATACAGTTGTATGATTCGTAAACGTTGTTGAAATATGAATACTGAAAAAAATTATGTATTTAGTTTGACAGTAGTCCCATGTGATCTGTCAAAAAAACACTATTGAAAAAATACCTCCAATCCGATCATCCTCATATTAAAACCATATATTGGCTTGGGGAAAGCAAATACAGTTTTTTCAGACATATTTTTTTCTATTCTGCGAAAAAGTTGATAGTCGTCTGCAAAACTATTACATAAATCAGCCTTAAAGAGCCAAGTCTCCAAGTTAGCCAAAACTCAACTTAACTTTAAAGTTAACTTAAAAGTTAGAGAGCTTTAGGTTTGAGATTCCTAAGATAAGTATCTAAGTGCAAAGAGAGCCGTGAGAAAATCTTTATAAAAAATTTTTAATTTATTTTGATAAAAATTACTTCACATTGATTTTTCGTACAAAATGTAAAAGATATGACAACGCTTCAAAGCGAACTGTAAAAAATATAGACACAACAAAATATTGTAAATTTGTTTAACGAAAAATTAATATGGCTGGTGCAATCGAGACGTCGTACTGAGTACCAATCTCTAAGTTTCTTTTAAAACCAAGTAAAATCTAATTCAAGGCTAACAGAACTAAAAAATTGGATGAGTTTTGAGAAGCAAAATGGTGAATTTGAGATGGTCGTTGCCATCTGCTCTAATTTTCTAGAATTTACTGCTCCATTATCGCACAATTTTGATTTTTTATATATAGAATTTTTGTTATTGTAAATTTCGATATTTTAAATCTGAAGACCACAACCATGGGAGCACCCTAAATCAGTTTTTTGCTCATATTAACGTGGACTATCCTAATGCAATACATACAAAAATAATAGACGAAAAATGTAAGGCTTAGTGTTTTAATAAATATTTTCTCTTTTAAATAAATTTACTTTTAATTTGCGCATATAATTTATGCATTATATAGTATATATAATTGGCGCGTACACCCTTTTTGGGTGTTTGGCCGAGCTCCTCCTCCTATTTGTGGTGTGTGTCTGTCTTCATGTTGTTCCACAAATGGAGGGACCTACAGTTTCAAGCCGCCTGCGAACGGCAGATATTTTTATTGTATGAGGAGCTTTTTCATGGCAGAAATACACTCGGAGGTTTGCCATTGCCTGCCGAGGGGCGACTGCTATTAGAAAAAACTTTTTCTTAATTTTGGTGTTTCACCGACATTCGAACCTACGTTCTCTCTGAACTCCGAATGGTAGTCACGCGCCAATTCATTCGGCTACGGCGGCCTAATGCAGCGGCTTTTAAATATTATATATTTATAAATATTTTTATAGCATTGGTGATTTACATTTGAAAATAATTTTTTATAAGCGGATCTCACATACCCGGAAAATGTGAAAATATTCCAGTGAAATGAGCAAAAAACTTTCTAATAACAGTTTTTTTATATAAATACATACATACATACATGCATATGTACTTACGATATAAAAGTGAATCATGTGCTATCAATTTAAAATTCATTAAAATTCTGCCGGTTGTACTTTTGACTTAGATATAATTTAATTTTCATTTACAACAATTAAATATGGGGACTCTAATAGGCAATTTCGAGACGTTCAGTGATTGCCCCAGTCTGCCTTTTATGCACAATGTAATAATCGTGATGACTTTTTATGTCTACAAAGCTATATATGTATGAACGTAGGTAGATATTAGGCGTGCCAATATCAAGTTCTTGATGTTTTTCATGTCCGGGAAAGCCCGAGACCAGCTTGTATTAGTTCTGGAATCCTAAAAAAATTTAAATATCGAACTGAAAAAATTAAAAATCTGTTTATTAGAAAATTTTATTGCAATAAGTTTCAGATTAAGACTTTAAATGCGTACACATTTTGGATGCAGAAATAATAACAAATTTTTTAACATGACTTTAGTTACATACGGTTACCATCTATGAAAGAAAACTTCAAGAGTATACCCTGCACTGGTATACAGACGGTTTAAAGACACCGAAAGGCATACGCGCTTGGGTTTATGGCCCCAAAACAAAGCTGGCCGTATCGGCGGGTAGTTTTTGCAGCATTTTCTAAGCGGAAGTGTATACCATTTGTCTATGTGCAAATGAAACTCTGGAATACCCGAACTTGCCGTTCTGAGTGACAGCCTCATGTGCACTCAAGGCTGTATATTCCTACGAGCTTAAGTACTCACAGACCCTTGAGTGCATTTCTAGTCCTTGATTCAATTTATTAGGAATGCATAATCGCTTCAGGCTCATATCGATTGCAGAACTTTTGGCAATACGTAGACTTGAGGCGGCTAATGCAATGGCTAGAAAGGCTGTGACTTCGCGATTAATAGGATCCGAGCCATTCCTTGCCATGGAAAAACATACCATCTAGGCCTAGCTATTAACAACATATCATCAAGGAAGAGCTTAAAAGCAAAGAGTATGTGGCTAAGAAATATATGCTGTCTTCAAGCAATTTGCATGAGGCTTGGAATATAGTCCACCAACTGTTATTGTTTCTGCGATCAGTCCCCTGAAACTGCAACACACTTTCTACTCGAATCTGATGTCATGGCGAGAAGAAGTAAAGATCTCGGACTGGTAGAATCAGAAGAAAGGTACATGCACTCAGCCCAACCCAGTTGCATCTTAGGTTTAGTTACGGAACTAGGTTTGGATGAGGTAGTGTGATGAGTAGAGGGCACAAAATATCTATAGCTCCAAGTGCGAATCTCAAATTATTCTATTCTTTTCTACATACAGCTTTTTGTTTTGTTTTTGGGGGGACAACTAGCAACTACAGCACTCAAACAACATTAAGTCCATTGCACTGCGCTCGGGTTCTCTTTTTAATTTTCTTTAAATCTACCCGATCTCCGAAAAAATTTGAATAGAGGAGCCAAGGTGGTCACTTTTTAACACATCAGTTCACAAAACCTCAAGCCTGATTCAAGCGAATGCCGGACAAACGCAGAAAGTGGTCTGCAGTCTCATCCTCCTCTCCTCTAAGAAGCCTATCTTTTCCATGTGCTTCGCCGATAGAAAGTGGCCTGTCATCAGTCCAACCAGCTGCCTACAGTCCTTTCTGCTTAGCGACAGGAGGATCTGCGACAGTTGGCCGGACATGTCAGGTAACATCAGCTTTGTCCATTTACACACAAAAGCCTTTACAGCCTCTCGTAGCTTGCCAAGCTCGCTTGTGGTGAAGTAACCCTTTTACTAACCGTGGCTTTTATGGCTGCAGAAGGAAGAGGCAGAACGGGTTCCGGGTCAAAGAAGTTGGTTTCAGAGCCCATCCTAGCTAAAGACATGGCTCAGCCTATATTTATAGAACTCAACTTCCTCCTTCAATTGCTTGGGACCTTTACGCGCTCCAGTGCTTGTATGTTTGTCTACTGCAGCTGTCTAGTTCACAAGTGTCAAATATGATTGGAGTACGACGCCATTGGTAAAAGTTGTAAATTTTCTAACCTTCTTCTTCTTGATTGGTACGATTAACAACATTTTGGCCGAGATTAACAATACGCACCAGTTGTTTCCTTCTCGTGCTAATCGGCGCCAACTGGAAACACCAAATGGAACCAAGTCATGATCTTTCATCAAGTTCATCTGATCTTTCCAACTTACAAGAGGCCTTCCTCTTCCTCTGCTACTACCAGCTTGTACCGCATCGAATACTTTCAGAGCCGCAGCGTTTGTTTCTATTCGGACGACATGACCCAGCCAAAGAAGCTGCTGGATGGATGTATATTCGCTGCACTATGTCTATGTCGTCGTAAAGCTCATACAGCTCATTGTTCCATCGCCTGCGTTACTTGCCGTCGCCAACTTGTAAAAGTTCAAAAATCTTACGCAGAATCTTTCTCTCAAACACTCCAAGGACCGCCTAATCGGATGTTGTCGTCGTCTAAGCTTCTGCGCCATACGTTAGGATGGGCATGATGAGAGCCTTATAAAGTGTTAGTTTTGTTCGAGGACTTTACTACTATTCATTTGCCTACTTAGTCCAAGGTAGCACTTGTTGGCAAGAGAGATTATTTGTTGGATTTCAAGGCTGACAATGGTATCGATGTTAATGCTGCTTCCTAAGCACACGAAGCATCTTATAACCTCGAAATCATAACTGTCAACAGTGACGTGGATGCCGATACGCGAGTGTGCCGAATCTTCTGATAGGCTGATTAATTTAGCGCCAGTATTTCACTTGAAGCCGTTTAATACACAAAACAAACGAAATTATTTGTTGTTGTTGCGAAAAGGATCTACATACATCTTTACAAATATTATTAAAACCAAGTAACACTTGAACAAATAACAGTAGTTGGTAATGGTTTTTTCATTTGCACTTTTATTTGGTTTTGTCACAACACATCAAATCGTACATGCTTACAATATAAAGAAATGTACCCCGTAGGAATTTCTCAGCTAGTAAAATATATGTCTGATTGTTAATCAGTACTTCGCTATTCGCTTCGTGAGTAGTGGCATCAGTCTTGCGTGTATTAAAATGTCAAACAAGCAAAGTGAACGTAAACAAATGCACTTCTCGAACATAGCGACCGTGACCCCTTATACTCGAAGCAGGTTAAACTCCTAGTTATTCAGGGTTGACAATGACATTCTCTTTATCTGTGTGGCATGAGAATATACCCTACATGTCACTAAGCTCCTCCTCACATGCTCACTGAAATCTACTCATCTAACACTTCTCTACCTTTGATCCTAGTTTTTTGATCAGTTTTTTGTATACCTTTTGCTATACCATTAGCTGAGACGTACGTCTTGCCATCAAACAAGCAGTCGGCGCACTCGCTTAACGCACTCAATGCGTCTACAATGAAAATTCTGAAAATAAAATTTAATGAAACTTCTTTCCTCAACAAAATTAGACTTTGTTAAACTTGCAAAGTTCACTTCCAAATCTTCGCAAAGCACGGGCGCATCATTGAGCGAATGGTAATTTATAGTAGACATGAAATTGGACACAGATATCGATGACAGTTACTCACTTTTTGATCGCATCGACCGTTGAAATATTTGTACTTACCTTAGAATGTTTCTTATACCAGAGGTAATCAAAAATTAAAGATAAGCGGGTATTGTTTTAATGAGCCTAGCCGATTTAAAAGTCTTTTAAAAAATTCTTGACACCACAGAGATATAACATAAAAACTGTGTATTTCTGTGGTTTGTAAATTTTTGACGGCAAAGATTGATGATAAGCTAAATTTTTCAAATTTTATTTTTCAGACAATGGGTACTGCACGCTTTGGCCAACTTAGACATGGAGCGATACTCAGTTGAATAATAAGTAAGCAGTTTTCTTGTCGATTGAATATTGGCGTAATAAAGTGTAAGTTTAAAGTGGCTCCAAAATCGCATAGATTTTTGCCTAGTTTTTTTTTTGCTGGTGGGTTTCTGTTCCCCATATACAAAAATTTCGCGTATTCATTACTTGTACTCGTATATGGTGAATCCTCGGTGTCTGCGCTTGCAAGTACATACTCGATACTTTTTCCACGAAGTAAGTAGTTTTTTTAGTCGCTACTTTTTTCGAGTTGGTGCCTGTTACCGAAACTTTTTTACGGTATTTGGTATATGGCTCCGCTGAATGAGCGTTATATTCATCATAAATTCATTTTATCATGTCAAAGCAGACCATGCAAATTTCAAATTACCGTTATTTTTTGGTGTTTACTTTTGTTTTAACTTCTGCATGTAATTGATTTTGAAAAGCTGAGAATTTGCAATGCCTCCAATACCTTCCGCTCGGAAAAACTTTGAAAAATTTTGCTCAAATAAACTTGTGGCATATAAAATATGTAAATAAATATACGAAAGACTTTTCTCGAAAGAAGGGAATATTTATATAACTGCACAGAAAAGAAACTGCCTATCAAGAAAAAATTGTTTTACGCATTTCATTTTTTTGCTCAAAATGTTATGCTAGTTGTAAAAATGCAACTTTTTGTGTATTTTCCTTTGTAAAAACCTGAAAAGGGTTTCCGTTCAATAATAAAAATTAAAAAAAAAAAATTCTGATTTTCATTATTCAAATTTCTTACTCGATATTTGAATATACGCGTTATTTTTTTCCGATATTTGTTCAGTACTCTGTACTTTGATCCTTTACCAAAAACATGTAAAAGTAAGTTGATATCGGAGCATGGTTAAGTCCACAATCCGGGAACTATACAGGCTGCAAAGAAGTGTATGTTTATGCATCACGGGTGCCATGAGTACAACCTCTGGTGATGCCCTAAATGCTATGCTTGATTTGCTCCCCCTGGATCTTAAGATACAACAGGAAGCAATAAAAGCAACGTGTAGACTCCATAAATATGGTTTCTGGCACGAAGATGGAACTTCGGGACACAGAGAAATCTTTAAGTTGCTGTCGGAGCAGTATCCACTGTTTTTGGCACCTAAAGATGACCTGATACCCACAGTTTCATTTGGAAGGAAATTTGATGTTAGATTTCCATTGCGTGAGCAATGGAGCAATCCAGAATGCATGCAGGGAGGTTTGACGGATATTTTCTTTACCGATGGGTCCAAGAATGAAATAGGGTCTGGAGCCGGATGGTACTTAAACGATAGTAATAAGTATCACTATGCTATGGGGAAATGGCAACTGTTTTCCAAACAGAAGTTTTTGCCATCCTGAAAGTAGCCGAATGGATAATCGATAGGAGATGGAGCGGGAAACAGATTGGAGTCTTCAGTGACACTCAGGCTGCATTGAAGGCCCTGGAGAACGCGAAGCAAAACTCAAGGATTGTTCAAGAATGTAAGAAGAAGCTTAATTCTGTCGCAAGACAAAACAGGCTCGTACATATATGGGTTCCGGGACACTCAGGTGTTCAAGGAAACGAAATTGCCGACTAATTGGCCAACCGTGGCTCAGCGGTGCCCCCACAGGGGCCAGAGCCAATAATCGGATTCAGTTCCGCAGGAATCAAGAATTGGATCAGCGATTATGTAGGCAATCTACATATCTACATAAAGAGCGATGGTCCGGTCTGGAACGCTGCAGAACTGGAAAGTGTTTTGTGACAAGTCCGAACAGAAAACTGTCAAACTTTCTACTAAAACTTAGAAGGAAAGATATTCGGTTGATGGTCGGCATCATTACAGGACACAACCCATGGGGTCAGCATATGACCACCATTGGAATCATCGAGAACCCGGTATGCCTGTCATGCTTGGAGGAGCACTTTCTCTGTGAGTGTCCTGCCTTTGCTAGAGCAAGGCTACGAGTATAAGGTTCCGATGTCATGAGAATGAGTAATATTCGTTCTCTAAAACTGGAGGATATTTACAGATTTGCCAAAGAATCTGGAAAATTCTCACAGGACTAACTATCTCTATCTCTGTCTCTATTCTTTCCTATATCTTTCTCTGATACTTTTCTCCTTCCCTCCTTGACTATCTACCCCCTTTCCAGAGCTTTAAATGCAATGGGCTCTTTAGCCTGAGTGTTTTAGGAGCCACCAAATCTCCTGGTGCCCCTTGGCTCGACCTTTTCAAATTCAATTCAAATTCAAAGTTGATATCGAACGATCACTACTTGTATGTGACAGAAAATGCATAATACCGTCACTAAAACAAATTACACTAGTTTACACCAAAAATGGTTCTCGACTAAAAAGCGTTTTTTAAACTAATTTGAGGTCGCTGAAACCAAAAATGAATTTTATTTTTTCAAAGAACGGGCAATAGTGCAGTTATTATCTGCAATCTCGAAAACAGTGCGCGCCATTGAAGTGCATAAATTTCGAAAGGCACACATGGCAATATATAATTCGTGTCAATGGAAGTCGTAGTTTTCGCAAAACAGCTGTTGAAAGTTAAAAAAAGGCATATTTGACGTTTTTTACTAAATTATCAAAGTTTATTAACTTTTTTCTGGAACGAAAAATTTTTTTTTTATCGACATAAGATAGGTTTTCTGAAAGACAATTTTGTCACCTAGCCTAAGTTTGTATGAATCGACGAAAAATTGTAGAAGTTATGACCCATAAAGTAGCAGCTTTTGACTTGGCTATGTTTGAGGTCGAAAATACGCTTTTACTCTCAAACTTCTTCTTTTATGTTGCATGGACTCTTCACGAAGATGCAGTAGTCGCTCAACAAATTAGTCTAAAAAACGCTTTTTGGTCGAGGACCATTTTTGAAAGTGAAAATTCGGAAACTAGTGTTATCGGGAATCAACGTGAGATTTAAACCACTTTAAACTGGCACAATATTATGCCAAAATTTAATGGTCCACAAAACTGCATACACAGAATCGTTTTAAAAAATGTGATTCAAATAAAACTTTTTTTGCAATTTCTTACACGGCTTGGAACATTCAATTAAATGAGTTTTGCTGTAGTATGGGCTATGTTTTATAAAAAAAAAACAAGCTCAGCAATTCTTGACCGAAACTTAATGGGCTAAAGAACTGCATACACAGATTTTTCTAAAACGCTTGAAATTTTGATAAAAATTAAAATTTTTTTTTAGCTGGAACGTTGAGTTATTTATATGATTTTTGCTCTAGTAAGAATTACCATTTTAATAAAAAAATAGAATAAAATTAACTTCGCAATATTATGCAAAAATTTAATGGCTTGCAAACCTGCATACAATTTTTCTAATATAGAATTCCGTCTAAAAAGTTTGAAATTTTGATAAAAAATTAAAAAAAAAATTAACTTTGTTTACAAAACTGCATATCTAGAATTATTTAAAAATTCTGCCAACAAATTTTGAAATTTTGATAAAATTTTTTAATAAAAATTTTTATTTTTTATGTTTTTACCTTTTTGTAAAATTTGAACCTTTTAATTATATGGTTTTTACTGTGATAAGAATTACATTTTTATAACAAAAAAATAAAAAAATGTACTTTGCAACATTGCATTAAAATTTTATGTCTACAAAACTACATATCTGGGAGTTTTTTAAATATTTGATTAAAAAGTTTGATGTTACATATTTTTAAAGCTTTTGTTTTGTTAATTTTTCACAAAGTTTCAAACTTTGAATTATATGGTTTTTGATGTAGTAAGAACTACATTTTTAGAAAAAATGGCTAAAAAATTGCATATTTAAAATTTTTCTAAAAATTCTGCCTAAAAAGTTTGTGTTACATCACATTTTTTAAGTTTGTTTTTAATTTTTTACAAAGTTTGAAACTTTGAATTAGATGTAGTATGAACTACATTTTTATTAGAAATTAAAGTTAGAACTTATGGTAAATATTAAACAATTTTTTTTTTTAATTCTATTAAAAGCTTGAAAGGAAGAACTAGATTTTTATAAAAAATATTATAGAAAAAAGTTAAGTGTGCAACATAATCCCAAAATGTAATGGTATGAAAAACTGCATATTTCGAATATTCCAAAAATGCTGTCCAAAAGTTTGAACTTTCGATAAAAGATTTAAAATTTTTATTTTTTATTTTTTGCAAAATTTAAAAATTTGAATTATATGGTTTTCGCTGTAATATGAACTATGTTTTCATAAAAGAATTAAAAAAATGGACTTTGAATATGTCGCCTTGTGAGCACGAGTGTTTACACATACATGTAAATACGTATGTATATTGATTAACATTACTTTTTGATTGCCTCTCCTATCGTATTTCCATATAAAATTAATACACAACTTTAATTCTTCAACTGTATTGCTTTATTCACTGGCAATTTTATAAATTTCTTTTTAACAGACTAATAAAACGTACTTAACATAAAAATAAAAGAAAAACTACTTTAACAAAAAAATTGGTAAGCATTTGTCAACGTTCATTAACCTATACATTTAGCTTAACAAATAAGAAATAGGTTGTTGTTGGCTGAGTGTTTGCACGGGCTAGATACACCAAATATGTTCGTTTATATTCTACGCAATGAAACGAGTAACTACATAACCTAAAATAGTTGGTTTACCTACATATGGTGCATGTACATATGTATGTACGTGAATGTAGGAGTAAGTATACGTACATATGTGCATAAGTATAAACTGCTTCACATACTTTAAATACAAAATTCATATACAAAATGTGCTTATACAACTAATACATACATATATAAACGTATGAGTAAAATATATATATTTGTGTAGGTAGTTAATGAACATTTACACAGAAGATTTGTGTGGTTCTAAATAGTATTTAGTTTAATACATACAAGTATTTATGTGGTGTTCATACAAAGGCATGCACGCATTCATATGCATGTATGTTTGCATGTATGTGTTCATAGCTCTATGTATTTTCGCCTTTACGGTATCTCTAGTGCAATATACAACTTTCTATCATCAAATCTTTACTGCGAAAATACGAAAAAGGATTTGAAGATTTGTGCGCCTAACAATATGCAATATTTGCTACTCTCTAAAAACATTTAATTTTTCATGAAAAGCGGCAGGCTGATTTAACATTGGTTCTCTTATAATCGATTTGCAAGTATTTCGGCGATATAAATTTAGTGTTGATGCCCAAAATCATTCTCCCTTTCTATTAACAGCTGTTTGTTTGCTATCAAATTAGATAAAATTTAGAATAAATTAAAACGAGTTCACGCATTTCTTGTTCACATACATATGCACCTAATTGCATGAACACCCTGGAGGTTTATATCTACATATGTAACTGTACATTGGAATGCGCAAAAAATAGTTATATTCTTTTTTTTACAATAAAATCCACTACAAAAGTATTGGCGCAGGCATTGTGGGTGAACCGGCTGGCAGCCAGGTCAGGTAGCGCATAACGGACTGCCACTACTGTTGCTGCTGTCACGCTTGATACACACTTCCGGCTGTGAAAAGTATACACTCTTGTCGCCTGACTGCCGCGCGCTTTGGGAAATGCTTCTTTTTGTCGTTTGTTTTATTGTGGCTGTTCTAATTGACTCTGTGGCTGCTGTTTCGTCATCATCTTGACATTTTTTTACTGGTGTCGTATCGACATCCGCCTCGGCGCTAGTTTCTCTTGCCATATCCGCTACTCCGTTATCCGCGTCCAACTGTGAATCGGCAACGGCATCGACCTCCGCTTCCGGCTCTAAATTGAATTCGTTCTGTACAATTTGCAAACCTCCTCCACTAGTTGACGATTCACGATCGGAACTGCTTGACGTAGAGCTGCGTGTTGATGGCGACTTGGGCGCAATTGCTTGATTGCTGGCGGTCGCTGCGTGTGACGTTGGCAGGCCTACGGTCGCAGCTGCGCTGGAGAGTGGCAACTGTGTCACTTTGCCCATAAAGGAACGTATCTCTTCAAAGTAGGACTCTTCTGTAGGATTATCGCAGTAGCCACCACGACGCAGGCCGCGTATTCGCTCATTCATGCCCAAACCTAATGACACGGCATCGCTTTCATGCTTCTTCAAATGACGATCTAAATTGGTCTGCTGGCCAAAGCAACGTTCACAGATTTCGCATTTGAAGGGTCGCTCTTTGTTGTGTATATTGCGCACGTGACGCTGCAGATTCGAGGATATGCTGAAGGAACGTTCACAGTATTTGCACTTATACGGCTGCTCACCGGTGTGCGTGCGTAGGTGGCGAGTTAGATTGGCGGAGCGCGGAAAGACCTTGCCGCAGAATTTACAAGTGTAGCGATCTTTGCTTTTGTACTGCGTCGTTGCGGGGTTGTTTGCCGTATTTGCGTTCAAGCCAGCACGTGACGTGGACGTCGACTTCTTGGTGTTGTGGTGCACAACCACACCATCTGAAGTTAGCGTTGCCCGACCACCACTACTGGTAGCACTAAGTTGCTGCTGACGCGCATGATGATTTAACTGCTGCTGGCTGGTGTGTTGCTGCAGATGCTTCGGCGTCCCGCCACCACCACCATTGCCACCGCCAGAACTCAATGCCTTATTTGCGGTGGTGTTCATATTCGCGCCCACATGTGGGTGCGTTAGCGCATCCTGCAAAGTATTGCGATTGCCTCCGCCATCATAGTGAAATTCCAGTTGCGCATCATTGGCCGTGGTTTGTTGTAGCTGTAAGGCATTGGGAAGCATATCCTTTTGCATAGGTGGTTGCAGAAAGGGAAAGGAACTCGCGGTAGGTGGACGAGGCAGCACGAATGGGTTACGATAGGGTAGTGGTATGGCCTTAGCCATCGCCTCCAATAATGTTGGATGCAAGGCAGACGAGACAAATGGCAATCGATCAGCAGCCGCTGCTGCGGCGGCGGCGTTCAAATGCAATGACTCCGTGATGCGCAAGCATGCCACACCCAAATCGGACTTTTGCGTGCGCAAACGTTGCTTATGTTTGGCGCTCAAACTATCCAGATTAGCGGCAATCGCATCATGACACAAAGACGGCAGATTGTTGTTATTGAGCTCTTTTTCACAGCTATTGTCCGCCGGCGATGCTTCGCGTTGTGCGCGACAATTGAATGTTCGCGCACTTTGGGACGGCGTGTGCGTACTGTGGCTGCTATGACTACTAGGCGACGCATCGCTTTTGGCTGTGGTGTGACAGTTTGTATTGTTATTGTAGTTTGTGCCACTGTATATAAGATTGCTGTTCTCGTCTTCCAGCGGCGAGGAAGCGCCACTTGCGCTTGAGCCGTCGTGCTTTTTGTGCGCTAGTCGTAAGTCGAGCGGCTGATCGTAACTGCTGCAACGTTTGCGTGTTTTTGCTTCTTTGTGGCTTTGACTTAAGGCGGATATTGTGAGCGAGAGTGGTGACGTGCTTGTGGCCGCTGATGAGGTGCGCGCAGCCGTCACCGACAGATCATAAGGTACTTGTGATGCATATGTAGTGGTGGGCACAAGGCCTAACAATGGATAAACGCACCCTTGCTTAGGGCTGGGCAGCATTTTTCTTGGTGAGTGGTCCTTCTCTCTCATCACTGGCGAATTTCGTTGTGTAGTGAATTTGTTGCTAGCTTACGGGTAAAACTTTTGTGCTTGCGGACGCTACTCAAAGTCATGACACTAACTGTTGAGCGTCGAATTGTGTGGCGCATAGATATTGTTGGAACTAATCAAATCTGGGAATGGCTGAAATGAAAGAGAGCAAGCAAACAAATATTGTTGTAAAATCAATCTTATACCAAATTCAGTAAAATCTGTTTTTTTAATTAAATAATTTTCAATATTTTGTAAAGAAGTAGTAAAAAAAGTAGCAAACGAACTAATCTCGACTAATATTCTCTCTATAAATCAAATATTCGGAAGCTAATGGAAAAATACAGATTATGTTTCGAAAGCTAAATACATATGTACATTCTTATGCACACCTCGGCTATCAAATAGAAAATAACAAAGTGACAACAAAAACAACAGTGTACTATTGAAAGCAGTACTTTTTGTATGTTTAGTTATATCTATAAGAGGTGAGTAAACATTTAAAGTGTAGAGGTTGAATTTTGGGTTTCCATAAGCCGTGGACGGAATAATTTTTCTACTCGAAGAATGCGATGAAATTATAGATATTTCTGCCAATGCCTCATGTTTCAGTTTGAACAAATGTGTTTCTGTATGTTCCAAATATTTTGAGTACATAGAATGTATAAATATAAACATTGCATAATATTTTATATGAAAAAAGTAGGAAAAAGATTCAATTTTTTATTATTATTATATTATTAAAAGTTATGATTGCAGAAACAGATTTACCCACATGCAGATACAAACATTTTCAGAAGGCTTTAGTATTTTTTGAGAAACTACTGCTACTCGTAAAAATGTACATACAGAGTGCTCCATATTTCTTAAAAAAAACCACAAAAATCATTGCTTTATTCGCAAATAAGAGCAAATATTCTCATTATTTATGGAACATGATTTTATTTAAGTGGTTGAATTGGCGGGCTTCGCATTTTCCTGTTCCATTTCAGTTTACCAAAACCCTGGTGACTGTTTATTAGCCTATCTTACAAATGACTTGCTCGATATTCACCTTAAGATCCTGAATCCTCACCGGCTGATTCGCATAGCATCGATCATGACACACCACAAAAAAGTCTAACGGCGTCAAATTGCAGCTACATACGAGGTGGCTAATTGACATCGTCGAGATGGCTGAAAACACGATTAGGGAACTTGACACGCAAATTATCTATTTTTCTAGATACAACCTATTCAAGATATTGGCTGATTAAAGACCACATTTTGAAAAACGTAAATTTATTTTAAAGTGCTACCATAAGTGTGAGAACGTGGTGGAAATGCAAGGATGGTGAGTGTGTATACATATTTTGGGACACCCTGTAAAAGCGAATATCTTTTCCCCTTTGCTTGGTTTTTGTTCTTCATGTAGGGTTATGGCACTAATCGTTTGGTTGCCATTAAATTTTGCTGTGTATTTGTAGATGCCTGGATAGTTTTAAGCTTAATATAATCGCTCGGCTGGTGCTGGATTTTAGATATTTGTAAAAAAAATATTTATGGATCGATTTATTTTGCAGACGAGGAGGTTGAAAATGTCTCATGCATCATCAAAGCTGCCGTCGCAGCAACGGTACGTCCGGAGACTAAAAAACTCCCCTTTATTTGGAACCGCACTCGCATTGCTTCAGTTACTTCTTCTCATTACAAGGTCTATACTTCTGTACAGGTTCCGCTTTTCCATCCGGAGCATTTTCACCGCGTAATCTCTGATGATATCCCACGTTTTCGCATTGTCTAGCATCTTGTGGATTCGATTTTCAGTGGTTATGTGACCGATTGCATTCTCGAGCGTTTGGCGTTCTTGTTCTCTATGCGCGCATTGGAAAAAGGTGTGTTTCGTGTTCCGAAAGCATTTGGGTTGTATACAAATTTAGTTCCAAGTTCCTGCTGTACCATGTAGCGACGTCTTGTATTAACCTAGCCGTCCACCTGCCGTGTGTTTCGTTTCTCCAGCGGTCTTGCCGTAATCTTATCGTTTCGTCCTTTCTTTCGCGCGCTACAGGTTTGCTAACTCCTTCTTCCATTCTCTCGTTCTTTAATGTCCACAACTTTTTCCTCTTAAAGACTAGTAAAACTATAGGTGTTGAACACTTATCACTTGAATTGCTGGCCCTGATACTGTGCGGTAGTCAGACACAACTCTCAGAGCTGTCGTTCGTTCGATGCCAGGAGCTTACACCGATGATTTGTCTTTAGCGCATTTGGCCACAGTTCAGCTCCATATAAGAGAACGGAGAGCGTGGTAGCCATCATTATTTCCCGTTTCCTTTGGGTTGGTCCCCAATGTTTGCCATCAGTTTATTTAGTAGAAATGCTGTTCAAGAAGCGATGAACTTTGTTGTAGAAAACAGATGTATGTGTCTGCAGTGACAGCGAAGCTACGTTCATGGCCTTAGACAGCCTTCCAACCACCTCAAGGGTGGTTGAATCCTGTAAATCCAGGCTAACCGTGTCGGTAGATGCTAACATGGGTCCCGCGGCACATAGGTATCATGTGTAACGAGATCTCTGTCTATTTAGCTACGATGGCACGGAGCCCGTTCAGCCACTCCTTTCTGCAGCCATCAAAGCCACGGTTAGCAAACGGGTTACTTTAACCCACAAGTGAGCCTGGCAGGCTGAGAGATTGTCACAAATGCTCCTGCCATTAAGCAGAAGGGAATGTTGGCAGCTGATTGGACTTATGACGGGTCACTTTCTATGGGCGACTAGACAGTGCACTCTGCCCATAATGTGGAGAGGAGAATCAGACAGCGGACCACTTTCTGTGCGTCCGCCCGGCTTTCGCTCGAATCAGGCTTGAGGTCTTTGTGTTAAGAAGCGACCACTTTTGCTCCTTGACATTACAAGATCTACTCAGATTTCTTCGGAGGTCGAGTAGATTTAAAGAAAATTTAAAAAAGAACCCAAGTGCAGTACAATGGACTTAATGTTGTCTGAGTGCTGTACTTGCTAGTTGTCCAATCTTAGCGGATTTCTCCGTTGCGTATTTTATTTGGGCTCATTTAGTTAGTCTTGGGTTCAGTCTAATACCTAGGTAATTTAGAACCTTTTTTGTGGTTAGCGTATTTGAGCAAATTTTCATGCTAACTTCTAACGTTGGTTAGAAGTATTAGCTCCGTTTTCTCTATAGCTAAATTGAGGCCACCGAATCAAGCCACGCTTATGTCCATGCCATGACATGGTTAAGTTTTCTGTGAACTTCTTCAGGGTTTCGTGCCGTGATGACTGCTGCAATATCGCCTGCATATCCGATTTGAAAGTTACTATCGGGCATTGCTTTATTGAAAGTTTCAATGTAGCTTGATGTGGGTCCGATTTGACTCATATATTTATATATTTATATATTAATATAAAAACCAATGCTTATTTTTTATAAAAAAATACATCTGAAGGAGTGGAGAAATTTATGAAAATGATTTAATTAGCGTTCGTATTTGTATTTGTTCTCGTATTCTTATTATTATTCATATTCCTACTCATATTCGAATTTGTATTCATATTCGAATTTGTATTTATATTCATATTCCTACTCATATCCTTATTGGTATTTATAATCGTATCTGCACTCTTAATCTTATTAGAATTCATATTCGTATTCGTATTCGTATTCGTATTCGTATTCGTATTCGTATTTGTATTCATATCTGTATTCCCATTTCTATTGCTTTTTTTCGCTTTCGCATCGTCTCGGTGAAACCAAAATTTCAGCAATGCAGATACCTTTATCTCGGACGTTCCAAAAGCCATTCCGCCATTACAACTATAATGCAGAGAATAGGTATAAGACATGTAGGGCTTTACGTTTTTGTGAAAGAAATTTAGTCTCAATCTAGAAATTTACTCTATATCTTGACGTTGGATTCCATGTAAAGGAAGTAAAGGGTTTTCCAATAACAGGTGTTATTTTGATATTCAAAGAAAAATTCTACTTTTTAATATAAATGATCGGATGTTTACTTCATTATAAAGAGGAAGGTATGCCGTTAATAGTGGAAAATAACATCAAGCACATGACCACTACGACCACGCTTACAGGACAATATCCTTTTCATGAAATTTTCCACAATCGAATTGCAAAGTGGCAGCCTTATGTCCTCGATAGCCTCACGAATTCCATCTTTGAGGTCTTGAATCAACCCTGGGCTGTTGGTGTAGACCTTTTCCTTCGCATGGTCCCAAAGTGAAAAGTCACAAGGTGTTAAATCACAAGATTTCGGTGGCCAATTTTGATCACCTCTTTGAGAGATAACACGGTCCGGAAACTTTTCGCGTAAAAGATCAATGGTTTCGTTGCTTGTGACGCACGTAGCGCCGTCTTGTTGAAAATAAACGTTGTCCAGATCAATACCATCCAACTCCGGCCATAAAAAATCATTGATCATCTCTCGATAGCGCCATCCATTCATTCATAACACCTGTTATTGGAAAACCCTATACATATAACTAAAATGCAGCTGAGATATTGGGGCTAAGAAGACATTTTGATATTTTTTGATATGCGCTTGCATTAGCGCAAAGGGACTCCATTATTATCATTACCTAGGTGTATTTTCGTCATGCTTTTTCCTTCTTCATACTCACTCACAGCTTATCTCCCGAACTCATTTCTTTCAATATTTCTGTAAGTCGGTTTGAATGTTGTGAGATATGGTGCCTAATTGCTCGTGTTGGAAAGCGTTCTCCATATCAATAAAATTATATAGGTATAGGCTCAAGAAATGCAAATCAGCTGCAACAAATTTTGATATAAATCTGATAATCCTAACCATATTAATTTAATCGTCAAAAAGTAAAAAAATGTAAAAATCGCTCAGAACTTTTTACTTCACCAAATACTAATTTATCTGCTCATATAAAAGCTCATAAGCTAACACTGATATTCGTACTTGTATCTGCTACTAGAGTGCTCCCAAAAAATTATATGTACACACAAACATATACTCGTATAGACTCCACATTTATTTATTGACTCTCATAATATTTGTCGCTTCAAGCTTCTTAATTTGTAATGCCCGTACTTTTTATTCATATTTATTTTTATGAACCCATGTGCATAGACGAGTATACACAGGTATGAGTGTAGCAAGGTGCTTAGAAATAAGAAATAGCTTTTGTTACTGATCGCTTGAGCAAAATTGCTTCCGTCAATTGTACGATGATGTTGTTGTATGTGATTCAATTTTCCATATTCGTATTAACGAGTGTGCTTGGAGATGAATGGATGATGGTTGTGGTGGATATTGTTGTTGCTGTATTTGTGGGCGCGGCTCTAAACTGCTTTCACTTAGTGTGGTGACGTGATCGACAACCTCGATCGTTCGAACGCAAAATGTAGCGTTTGACAAAAGTGCGTTGATTGGCGGGTAGTTTGAAAGTGAAGTGAATTCTGCTCACGAATTGTGTGCTTTAGCAAACGAATTTTAAAAAAATTAAATTAGATACTTTACTTTAGATACTTTATTTGCGTTAAATGGAGTAGTAGTTTTTGCAGGAAGGCGAACTAGCTGGTTGATTAGCGTGTGATAGCTGGTATTGTTGCTAACGCAAAAGGAATCAAATTCTAGCTTTCATAAAATTTAGCCGCGGCAAAACTACTTCCTTGCAGTAATATTGAGAAAACTGCACTGTAACCAAAAAATGTGGCAATTTTAAGCAGAGACATCACCGGGAGGGCATGATAGGAAAAGTTAGCAGCCACTTATTAACTATTCCTACTGTACTTGTTTAACCACTCCTATAAAAATTTGGTAACATTGATAAGCTCAGGGTGTTTCCTGTACACTTGACACATGAGAACTGAGCGATTCAATGTTACGTGATCCAAGTATTTTGGACATTATCGTAAATTTTTCTGAAAATTGATCTATTTTGAGGCTTGAGTGTAATAAGAAGTGAACTGAAAATATTAAAAAACAATTATAAATTTCATTATTAGTTATTTATTTAAAGTTGACAATTTTGGTGTGGAGTTTTTAAAGTGACACGTAATATTTATCTTCGGTTCTTTTTAACATTTTTAAACATTTTTAGAATAAAATATAAAGTGTGGTTAAGCTTCAAGCGCCCGTGTTGATTTTAATTAAATTACATTTTTTTTAGCAAATTACTGTAATTTCTCTTTATTATGATAATATTGGTATAGTTCAATTACGTATGGAACAAAATATCGGCCAAATGACCGCCTCGGCCTCGGCGGCACACCTCCATCCGATGGTCCAAACTTTCGATGACGCTGAGGCATAATTGAGGTTCTATGCCGTTAATGTTCCGAATTATCTCATCCTTTAGCTCTTGAATTGTTGCTGGCTTATCGATGTACATCTTTTCTTTCAAATAATCTCAAAAAAAGAAGTCCAACGGTGTCAAATCACATGATCTTGGCGGCCAATTGACATCGCCACGACGTGAGATTAATCGGCCATCAAATTTTTCGCGCAAAAGAGCCATTGTTTCGTTAGCTGTGTGACAAGTGGCACCGTCCTGTTGAAACCACATATCGTCCACATCCATATCTTCCAATTCGGGCCATAAAAAATTCGTTATCATCTCACGATAGCGAACACTATTCACAGTAACTGCCTGACCGGCCTGATTTTGGAAAAAATACGGCCCAATGATGCTGCCGTCCATAAACCGCACCACACAGTTACTCTTTGTGGGTTCATTGGGTTTTCAGCAATCACTCTTGGATTATCACTCGCGCAAATGCGGCAATTCTGCTTATTGACGAATCCACTGAGGTGAAAATGTGCCTCATCACTGAAGATGATTTTCTTCACGAAGTGCGCGATATGCATTTTGATTTGAACGCCCGTTTTCATAATGAGCTTGAATAACTTTAACGCGTTGCTCGATTGTGTATCTTTCCATGATTCAAATTGAGTTAGTCTGAAACTAAAAAATGTCAAATGAAATGCAGAAAAAACTTGACGTTTAGGTGTGGTTCACATTCAACATCGGCTCTTGAAATTTAACCACTCTTTACTTTTAGAATAAAATATACTTAAAATAAAATATATTTAAAAAATATGGGCAACATTTTTGGGAAACATTGGAAAAACAATTTTTTTTTGAATCATTTGATTTTTTTTAATTTTTTAGAATAAAATGTGCTTAAAAAAATCTGGGAAAAATTTTATGAAAATTTTTGGGAAAAATTGGGAATATAAAGTGAAATATCTTCGATTCTTTTTAATATTTTTAAATAATTTTTTTTTGATAAGATCTCCATTTTCATATAATTTTTTTTTTGTTTAGCGAAATATAAATTTGCTAAAACTTTGAACTCTTACTTTTAATATTTTACTTTCCTAAGTTTTTGTAATTGTTACTGCTTTAAATAAAAAAACTTTGTAGAGGGTTTTCCAATAACAGATGTTGTTTTGATATCCAAAAAAAGCTTTTTTTTAATATAAATGATCGGATGTTTGTTTCATTATAAAGAATTAATAGTGGAAAATAACATCAGACAAATGACCACCACGACCACGCTTACAGGACAATTTCCTTTTCATGAAATTTTCCATAACCGAATTGTGAAGGGGCTGCCCTATGTCCTCGATAGGCTCACGAATTCCATCTTTGAGGTCTTGAATCGACCCTGGGCTGTTGGCGTAGACCTTCTCTTTCACGTGGCCCCAAAGGAAAAAGTCGCAAGGTGCTAAATCACAAGATCTCGGTGGCCAATTGTGATCACCTCTTCGAGAGATAACACGGTTGGGAAACTTTTCACGTAAAAGATCAATGGTTTCGTTGCTTGTGTGGCACGTAGCGCGGTCTTGTTGAAAATAAACGTTGTCTAGATCAATACCATCCAATTCCGGCCATAATCTTTAATCGTTAATCATCTCTCGATAGCACAATCCATTGACCTGTTATTTGCCTATAGGCTTTAAGGAACTTGTATTTTTATAGACTAAATTTATATATGAATAAATAATTTTTTCAAAATAAAATATGTTTTAAAAGAAATTTGGGAAATATTTTTTGGAAACAATTTTGGTTGGGACAAATTTTTGGAAACAGTTTTTTAGAATACAACTTTGGGGGGAAAAATACATATTGGGAAACAATATTGTTCTTGGTTGAAAATTTGTGTGAGAATTTTTTTTTTCATTTTTGAAAAATACTCCCCTTCAGATTTTTACATTACTCTCAGTAATCCCCGAAATTCTCATAATAAGATTCCTAAAACTTTTCAAGTCATGTTCAAATGTGAGCGAATCATTGCAAAATACGGCGTTCTTTTTTAATTTAAGAAGTTATGTGTGTGAGCGTCCGTAGCTCCAAGCTGAGTTTTTATTCCTATTCTACTGCTGTGCGGTGCGCTGTTGTATTCACTTATAATCCCTAAATTTATTTGAGCGAAAAGCGGTTTATTTGGCTTCCAAGAGCTACGAAAACTTGAAAAATTAAGGAAAAACCTTTTGCAAGGGATACCTCGAGACACATTTCCTTTAACACACGCACTTTGATTTTTTGTTTCAGCATCGAAAACTGACTTTTTTCCAAAGCGACTTTGGAGATTCACTGCTGCTTGCATAATTTTCAATATTTTGCAATAAAAACTTAGAAAATATTGCTCAAATATTGCATTCTTATATGGAAGTTAACTGAATAAACTATCACAATCTGTATAGCAAACAACAAAAACAAAAACCTTAAAAATGTGCCTTTTTTCACTGAACTAACCTTACCTCCCCTTAACGGCTACTAACTCGCAAGAAATCGATTGATTGTTTTGGTTCAGAGCAAAGGTGAGAGTTCTACTGGTGTATTTTAATTATCTCTGCCTGAAGGTATCACAAAGGAATTAAAAATACATTACTTCTGGTGTTTAGAACAATAAAATCGCTATTTGCTTGAATTCGGGTCAAATTTACTTGCTCTGTACGTGCATACAAACATATATTATTTAAATTTTACAACTACGTACACAAAGTTCTTGTTTATACCAAAATGTTAACACCTTAATCCAAAAGTTCCCGGAATAGGTATATTCAGAAAATCCAAAATTCAAGTTTATTCCTCAAAAGCGATTTTATCGCCTTCAAAGTACTCCCCATCAACTGCAACGCACTTATGCCAGCGTTTGATTCAGCTCTCGAAACATTTCTTCATCTCTTTTTTCGGTACATCTATCAGAGCCCTCTTAGATTTTTCCATTACTTCCTTCTGGCTGTTAAAACGCGTTACCCGTAATCGTTTTTTGACTCGATCAAACAGAAAAAAAGGTCGCAGGGCGCCATATCAGGGTAATTCTGTGGCTGTTGGATGGTATTCGTTTCGATTCGTTTGCAGTCACAAATTCACGGATAATAATGGCACTCTTCGATGGTGCGTTATCATGGTGCAAAATCCATTATTTTCCTTAAAAAGCTTTAATTTTTGGCGAATTGCTTCACGGAAACATCTTATATGAGTCTTCTTTGCTAATTCGAAGCCCTTCACTCATTCGCCCGATATCTGTAATGCATGTCGTACTTGTAAACCCATGTCTCGTCTCCAGTGATGATGCGTTTAATGAATGTTGCGAAAGATTCAGTCTTGGAAATCATCAATGCTTATTGGCCTTTTGCATGAAGATCGTTTGGCACCAACTTTGCAGCAACACGGCGCAAAACCAAATCATTAAGTATCTTGGAAAATACTTTAAATAATAGAAATAGGCACATCGTTTAGCCAACCTCAGGGTATATAGAGTATTTCGCACAGTTTCTGACGAAGCAGCCGGGGTTCTGGCAGGAAGGCTCTCTATAGACCTTGAAGAAAAAGCGTCCGTGACACATTTCGAGCGAAGTAGATAGTTGAGCAATAGTATACCCCCATGAGAGTACGTAGGTTGCAACGTTACAAACCCACTGAGAAGTATATACAACCAAGGGTGGGACACAGGGCAAAGAGTTAGATGAACAAAACATCTGATCCCTGACCTCTACCCTGGATCAATAGACCAACGATCAGTCTCAATTTTTACTTGACTCAGCTTTTGACTGGTCACAGCTGCTTTAGAGAATACTTACATAGATTCAAGCATGTAAATGATCCATTCTGTCAGTTCTGTGAGAACAAAATAGACAACCCTGAACATGCAATCTCAGAATGCGCTAGATTTTATTAAATTTTTGAGCATCAATTGAATTACACAATGCGCGCCAACGAACTAATTCGACAAATGGTTTCCTCTGTTGAGAAGTGGGACATAGGAAACAGATTTTTGAAGATAATAATGGTGAGACTTCGACAAGATGAGCAACGTCTGAGAAGCAACTGAGCGGACGAAACGTCCAAATAGCCTGCCTTACGAAGGGGTATCTTAATTGACGGCTCCGGAAGGAACAGCAGGATTAAGACGTGGAAGAGGTGATTTTAGTCGTAGAGCGGGTGAGGGAATTCTGCATGCCTTTAGTACGGGTTATAAGTATCTTTAGAAGATTTAACTTCCTGGACCGCATACGAAAAAAAACAAAAAATGCAAGCAATGGCGATAAAATTTAGGTAGGAATTTTAATCACAGATGTGACAATCTATCAAAAAAAAAAAAATAAATAAACAGAAGTCAAATCAGTTGATCCAAATCTGTAGCCCTTTGTGACCTCGTGGAACCATAGGAACATATACTCGTATATATGTATATAAATCAGTAGACTCAGAGCGTCACCTGGCGGTTGTTTCAGGCACTTTTTGATCAATGTGGTATTTGTAGTATAAATCAATTAAAAGCTGCTAATAATTTTATCATTTTATAATACACCTTGCATAGCTTTTCAGCCACCAAAATATGGTTATGCTACTGTACTTGGGTAACCTTATACGTCTCATATAATACAATATGATTCAAACAAATAATATGATTCATGCTCTAAAATCAGCTGCAAACATTTAATAGCAGAAAATTCCAAGTCACCTAATTTTTCCGAACAATTAAATCATCATTTCCGTTCATAAAAAATACTCAAAAAAAAAAAAAAACAAAATGTACAGCAATTACATTATAAACTACTTAAGACATTTTGGAACTAACAATTGTTGCCACATGCACATGCCACAACGCATGACATGCAACATTGCCGTATTGCCTACGAGCGCCTTCGAACTATCACACGATAAACCAATTCAAAGCGTTACCACCTCAAAGCCCTAAAAGTCAAGTTGTATTAGTTATTTATGTGCTATAGATATGTATGTACGGCAATGAGACAATGGCAAAGAATTGTTTGCATTGTTGTGCAATGTGCCACGAACAAAATGCCGGTGATGTTGCAATGTGCAAAAGTGTTCTAAGGTCGATCGCAAAACGTTTGGTGATGGAGGTGCGTCATTAGCTGCAGTAGGCGAAGTCACTTTATGCGCTGATCTAAGGCAGTAGCAAGCATACACACATACACCGGTGAGTTTATATGAGTGTAGTCGTATGTGTAGGTACTTTGCGGCAACTGTGTCCAATTCGGAGACAATAGCCGCGCATGCTTCCCCATATAGTCCATATAGAATATAGATGACAACGTTTAGCGGGCGTTTTTTGTGCATTTATTGAACGAGGGATGGATACTCAACAATGGCGCCCTTCGAGTGCGATATTCACGTGTGTAGATTTCAAAAATAGGAACACAAAAACATGCGTATATATAATACAGCGCATACATCCTCTGTCAGGTTTATGGCCGAGTTTCTCCTCCGATATGTGATGTGCGCTTTGTCCTATAAATGGAGCGATGTACAATTTCATGTCGTTTCTGACCGGCATATGGGTTTATGAGAAGGGGTTTTGCGGCAGAAATGGGCTCGGAGCTTTACTAAAATTCACATATCCCTAGAACCCGGAAACAAACGAATGGTAGTTACTCGTTCCTACTTCAAATTGTTCTGTTTTATAGTTCTGTTATTTGTCAGTGGAATTCCAAACATTGTTCGGTTTGAATCGAAATCAATTCTGTCCATTGATGTTTTGAAACTTCAACTCTCTGATGTTTCAGCTCTGCAAAGAAGTGTTTGTGTCCTGTCGTGTTGAGTATTCGCCCTAGACAAATTTAATGAACTCTGCCTCTTTCTCATCTTTATAGCTCTTACAGAATTTGTTTTACTAGTCTCCTTACCAGGCGGCCCCATGACAAATGGTTCCATTTATAATATTTCCGCGAGGAATTTCATTTTTCAGAACCTCTGTTCTCTCAGTGCAAATTGCTGGGAGAAGACGCCATGCCCTATTTTAATCTGCATTTCTTGTCCATTTATGGAAAGTGGGATCTTGTCACGACTTGGAATAATGTTAAATTGCCAGTTGCTGAAGAAGTGGACGCCACAGCGCTTGATTAGCTCCTTCCATCAAGATAAGATGCGCCAGGAGTTATTTATGGCTGCCCAGTAAGACCTTATCTTGACTCAGCCACGGTCTTACCATCTTCAAGTTTTGATCCATTTGTATACCAAGTCTATGTAGGGAGTTTGGTATATGCAATTACTGCTTTCCAGAGAACTTGATCCGCAACAATTACCAAGAAGTTTGTTAAGATACTGAGTTTTGGAAGAACTGCATCGCGCGCACTTATGGGCTTATATAACAATTTCATGAAGATTTTCATATGATCTGTCATATTATCTTAATCAAAGTAATTTGTGGGTCGATAAACTGGGAATTTTCGAAATGGCTTACTACTTGTTCTTGTTGTAGCAGCTTACTAAACTCTGCTTAGAGCGGTTAGATCATGACTCGTCGTCATTGACAACATCCAATGATGGGATGATTGATAAAATAATTTTTTCCGTGAATGCCGTTCATTGCGCTGTTGGAATCCCATCGGATCCGGTAGTTGTTTAATGTAAGTTAGGAAATCGTGAGTAAATTAAAAGATGTGACTTTTGACGTGCCTAAGAGGTGTCTCCGCATCCCAGCAGAAACTAGTTCCAGAGCATGGCATTCTGTTCTTTAGCTGGGAGCATACACATCTCACAATACAGAAGGTGTTCTGAATACATTAGAAGGCATCCCATTGCATTCCTGGCCTGTAGGTCTGTAGCTTCATCCACTTCGACTTAGAGGGTGCTATATGGTGCTTTGTCATATCTTTGTCCTTGCACCTAGCGCTACCTGTTAGCGATGCGAGGATCTTGTGACAAATTTGGACTTCAGTTGTGATCACCGTTATAGGTATGCGCCGAGATCGAGAGAAAACTGTCAAAGTTCAGTAACATGAGATTGTGAACCCTCTGAATTGGTGTGCTTACGTCTCTCACCTTCAGTTGGAGTTTGATCTCTTCGCCCTTGTTATAAATGGGGTAGCCGTGGATTTAAAAGGAAAGAGTGTTAGGTTCCGCACCGTGAAAAATCAGCAAAGACTGCGGAAATAGCCGTTTATTTTTTAATCAGAGTCCTCGCCAGACGCCTGTATTAAATAATCGCCAGCGTTAGAAATCAGGGAACAGTAACCAGCCGCCGTAGCGGAATGGGTTGGTGCGTGACTACCATTCGGAGTATGTAGGTTCAAATCTGCGTGCATGAAACACTAATAAAAAACCAAAATGAAGAAAAATTTTATTCTAATAGCGGTCGCCTCTCGGCAGAACATGGCAAACCTCTGCATTTCTGCCCTGAAAAAGCTCGTCATAAAAATTTTTTTCCTTTCGGAGCCGGCTTAAAACTGTAATTCCCTTCATTCGTGGAATAACATCCAGATGTACATCACAAATAGGAGGAGGAGCTCGGCCAAACACGTAACAGAAGTGTACGTGCTAATTATTTATTTTATTTTTTATCCAGCGGAATAAAGTTGGTTGTAGAGTTTGGTATTGCATTATCTGTTTCGAAGACAATAGAGAGCACATTTCTTATCTACTCTGCTTTGTTACCGAATGCATTGCTCGAGTTTCAGAGTTTTATAGTAAAGACGATTTCCATAATACAGACGACTGCATTCTTTCAGCAGATTCTTACAGAGGTGGATCGCTTAGCCACGGATTGCTGAAACTTCACGCTAACTAACTTAAATAATTTTACGTACTATGTAATCGCCGTCAGCGCTTGCTTTAGTCAAGAATTCATTAAGTGTATTTTTTTTATCACGCCTTGCTTGCCAATACTTTTGCCGGCCTCAAAATTTCCATGCTTGTGCAAGTTCGCTCCTGGCGCCGGGCACACTCGTTGCACTTATAAAGATTATTTTGCGTGCAACAGAACATTAGCGGTAACAAAACGTTTGAGCCGGCCCAAAGATATTATCGCATATGAGAAGATGCTGAGAACTCCGTTGAAAATGAGTAGTAAAAATGTAGAACTCGGTGACAATTTATGCAAATTCCCAAAATTACCGGTTAAATGTGGTTGAAGACACGCGTGTGTGAGACCTTTTGGCGGACAATGGAATAGAGGGCGACCCGGACTACATCTAAAGTTAAATCTATTGTTTCGGAAGCGAGCAAAGTTTTCACATAAAGTATGCAAGTATGTGCCATATGATGGGAAAAATGCAACGAAAATGTAATAAAAATGCGTTTTTTTTTGTATACAGTTATGTATGGAAAGGTGATTTTGCGGTTGCATATACGACCTTGAGCCACAGTGGTTGCAAGCAAAAACAGAGCGACCTCAAAATGGAAGATTTAAGACAATTTAGCTGGTGTTTATTTAACTTCACATAAACAAAACATTTAGCCAAAGAAAAGTTTTTATTTTTCGTCTTTAATTAAAAGTGAAACTTTTCGCAAAGATGCAACTGCTAAATGCAGTCTTACAGTTATTATGAATAAATACTTTTATTGCTGTTTGCAACTCCGCAACAATGTACATAATTGTCACAATTTGGACTAACGCTGACCTCTGTTACATTTGCCACTGTTGCAATAGTTGTCGCTGTGGCTGCCGCTGCCGCTGCCGCCTCCTCATCGCATTCGGGGAGAAGGTAGCATAAAAGTGAAATCACCGTAAACGCCATAAAATTTGCACACTTGCACTGAATTACATTAACGTCTTCGGTCTTTAGCGCTGCTTTTGACTTTTATGACATTTTGTGCATGTAGCTGCAGTACTTGTACTTGTACGTACGTAGGTAGGTAGAGGAGTAGATGTGCATGCGACGTAGCAAAGTGACAGTAAGACATTAGTGAGGCAGCCTAGTATAGCATGTCCAGTGGAATGCTGAAAATCGCAAAAATACAGGTACATACATACATACTTATATACACCACCACTATTCCAAAGTGGCGAATATTTACTTTGCGGGGAAAAACTGAACTGGTGGGATGGATTTTTCTCTTCATATAAATATTGGTAATTCGGAGTGGGATATACAAGTAATTTACCAAGTATTGTATGATTTATTCACTAATATTATATTGGCTTGAATAATTCTGCGACCTCAAGTTGCCTGCCACCAACTATTCACTTTTTTGCCATGCTCAAAGTAGCCGAATGGATAATTGAGAGGAGATGGTGAGGGAAACAGATTGGAGTTTTCAGTTACAGTCAGGCTGCACTCGAAGATTGTTCAAGAATGTAAGAAGAAGCTTAATTCTGTCGCAAGACAAAACAGGCTTGTACTTATATGGGTTCCACGACTCTCCATGTTCAAGGAAACGAGATTGCCGATGAATTCACAGGATTAACTTTAAACTTTGTTTCTGTCTCTATTCTTTCCTATCTTTTTCTGTGATACTTTTCTTCTTTCCTCCTTGACTACCTACTCTCTTCCAGAGCTCTAAATACAATAAGCTTTTTAGCCTTAGTGTTTTAGGAGCCACCAAATCTCCTAGTGCTCCTTGGCTCGACCAATTCAAATTTCAATTTTCAATTTCAAGCAACTACTTTGGTAGAGAGGATACACCAAACTCTCGTAATGTATGATAGTTGAAGTCTTGAGTTAGGCTAGGTTGCAAGGGTAATAAATAGTAGAGAGATTACTCTCAAAGAATTACCCATTGGGACGTCACACAAGAACTCCGTTAAGCCAAACGGCTTATAACCTGCAATAGGGAATTGCATAACATGCTTTGAGTAGATATACGAAAAATAGTTGATTTGCTGACAGGTCACTATTACTTCATTTACCATCGCTAACAAAACTCACATTGAGAATGAGACAAAGCGCAGACTGTTCTGTATGGATTTCAGAGTTCTTAGTATTATTTGAACTATCCTATTCTTCATCGGACAAAGTTGATGGAAATATATTTGCTTGAGCAGCCAGTGGTACAGACAGAGGAGGTATCCGAAATTATACTCTACACACTTCTGCGCTTATTCCTGTAGAAAAAATCGATAGACTTATGATGGCAACCTCAATATATTTATATGATTTCGAAGTCTTTGTATATCTTTTTCGCCGAAAGATTTCCATCTGGCTTGCATTGCGATTTTATTACACGGCATATGAGAAAAATAAATATCTTGAAGAGCAACTGTTTGATAGTCTAAAAAAGGTTATTTATAAACTACAATAGGTTATTTGATATTAAACCATCGTATAGCGTGACATGAAGTACTAAGCAACTGGATGTTAAGTAAGAAGACACCATTTGATTTTGTACATTACTATTTTTGGTCCACTGCCAGTTATAGCACTTTACTGTCATGAGAATTCAAAAAACTGATGAAGCTGTCATCCTTTTATCATCGAAAGGCAAAGGGGGCAATGCAAATGGATTAATTTCATAGATGCCTCAATTTCCGAAGGTCGACCTTGGTATCTGCATTTGTTGAATAGGTAGAGTTGCAGACAGCTTTTCGGATCGCGGCAGCTCGTTTTCGCAAATATGAGCTGAAATGTTTGTCGAAACAAAAACCAAAATTTCAGGTCGCTAATACTCGATAATCTACTTTTATGTATTAAAGCCGATTAAAATTAAAAAGAATATTTTTAAAGTATCATTACTACAGTAAAAGTTCAGCAAGTGGTCAAATGTTGGTTTCTCACCGATGACGGGAGACTGTCAGAGACAAAATTTAGAACAACAAATCGCGATTTGAAATTTATCAGTTGCATTCATCTACGTTACCAAGAAAAGCATAAGTTCAAAATAATGAATTTCAGGCTCAGGAAGTAAACAAACTCTTAAAACAAATGGTCAGAAGGTATCCAGTAGGTCTACGGTTACTTCACAATGAATATCACAACATTTGTTGTGCTTGAGGAATGTGGGAAGACGAAATTGCTATTTTTATTACTTTACGAAAAATTGTAATGTGTATATACATGCATACTCGTATGTATGTACATTAGGATGATTCGAAAAGTAAAGTTCTTACAAAGTTTTTCCATTGGAAGTATACATTTTTTTAAATATGTATATAATGTATATATTAAGACTTCCGCCTAAATATTTCGGAAAATTATTATTAAGTTTGAAGTGAGCAGGACCGATTTGAAAGTATCACCAAATATTTAGTATTTTATAAAAAAAAAATAGTTGCTGAAAATATTTTTTCCCAAGAATCACCTGCGATAAAAGGAGAGATTAAGTTTAATAGATCTGCATAAAATGTTTATAAATTTTATACCTAAATTAGCAAAATCAAAATATTGAAATTTATGAAAAAAATGAGGAAAAATGAATATTTCAAATAATAAATAGTGAAGAAAAATATGTTCAATATTACCTTAGAAGTCTAAATCTGAAATCTACCTTCCCGGAAAAGTCAAAAAAGGCATCGAAAATTTTATTATTTTGATTTCTTTGAGGAATTTTTTAAACCTCTCTGCAAACAGCAACTGGATATATGATAGATGCAGCAATGATTCAAGAAGCAAACTCAACATGGGAAAGAACCAGCTCATGCAGGATGGCGCACATCGTAGGAAAAATGTCAGGTCTACAAGTATATTTTATCCCTTCTCAAGACAGAGTGTAAGCTTGTAGTGGGGATACATTGTCTCACACCATCGTATGCGGCCAAACTGAAACTACGGCCTATTTATATAGTATTATCTAAACTGTGTATTAAAGACAAAATATAAAGTGCTTAAACTCTCCATTCAAACACTTGGTATCACTGTGGATCAATTTCTGGTCTATGTGTGAAATACAGGATCAACCAAGCCCAACCTAATCTGACCTAACCCACGCATACCTTTTAAGATTAAGGTAGTAGCCCGGTGTGACGGGTTCAAAAAATTTAATTTTTTTTTTTACATTTTTTTTCTTAAAAATATACTACAAAAATTTCAGACAGAAATTTTAATTACTTTTAAAGTTATACCTAGCTAAAATAAGAGAGCGCGCCGTAGTTTGTATGAAAGCGTGTGACACGCCAGCAGCAGCTGTTGTCGAAACTTTAAACGCGTTTTTCTCAAAACCATGTTTTCGAAATTTCGGGGAATCACTGACTCAAAACTATTCAAGCGATTTGGCTAAAAATTTAACCCGTTATTTTAGACACACATATCTAGATCCCGGATCTTTAAAACATTTAATTTTTTAATAATAAACTCATTAATTTAAACAATTTATGAAGAAAAAAAATTAGAGAGAGAATTTTTTTCACAAGTCCGCCATTTTGTTTTTGTTTTTTTATTTTTAGGTATATTTTAGGTTCGGGACCTAAAATAAAGTCTACAGAACAATAATCTTTTTGAATTTTTTATTTCAGATAACTTTGGAAGGCTGTGTGTTTCCCCGAACCAACTCATCTTTTTTTAAAGACTCCACTTTGACGTGAACAATTTTCAACAAATTAATATAAAATTAACTTTAAAACATTTTTTTTATATACATCAAAACACTAATAAAAACATGTAAAAACTTTAAAAAGATCGCATTTTATTTTCTTTTTAAAAAAGATTCATGAAAAAACGTCGAAATTACGGTCATTACACCGGGTTACTACCTTAAACTGTTCTATCATTTGAAGTAATTTTTTGGAAAAATACATATTTTTTTTAAATAATTTTATTTATAAAAAACTCGATTTATGGAGGTACTTTCACATGGCTTCAGCGTCCCGAAATATTAGGCGGAAGTCTTAAAATTTTATATTTCTGATGGAAAAATAATACCGTTTGTTTGTATGGGCAGCGTTGCACCCTAATGTAAGTACAATATGTAAGAGTTATATCCTCATAAAAGTAATAAGTAATAAATGCAATGCTTAAATCAGTGTAAATATTGGGTTCCTCTCGGCAAGTGTTACTATCGTCACTAGTTTTGTTGCTCATAAATTTGAGTTAAGTCGTCGTTATGCGGGAAAATTGAAAATTTTAGCATAATATGAATACGCAAAGAAGAAAATCTCGGTTTTATTGAGAGAAAAATTGGTCATATTGGTATTTCATTCATGCTCGTATTCGTAATTGAACTTCATATTCGTAATTGCCCAATAAACTTTATTGTTCGAATCAACTGGAGATGCATTTGATATGAAAGAGCTTTCTCAAATCTCCTACGTTAATTTTCAACAGCAGCTCATCGAGAAGATTGTTTTCAACTTAAAACGCATTTTTCTATGTGGAGATTTTCTTAGATGTCAAGTTGAGGAATTGGTAACTTTCCACTTGACCTCAAAGGGATTTTTCCTATTGGTATCAAATGGGATAATCTTGTTTTCATTTTAATAATAATAATAATTTTAATCAATGTTTTGTTTTATTCAATACTTTTAATAAATTATTTCGATAAAAATTAAAACAATTAACTTTCTACACTTTTTCAAAGGAAAATTCTCCTCTTCTTTTTAATTGACGCGTTAACCACCAGACAAATGCTTTGCTTCTTTGTCCGGCTTAGAAAAGGCCAGCGCGCTTGTTAAGGTCAATATCACGGTCATCGGCCTACGCCGATATTGATGAGTTAGCATAGTAAGATTAAAGTAAATACTGGTGTCCTGTACACTCATATATTCATTATTTCAAGATAGATTAGTGATTTAAAGCCTTTCCATTCAATATTTGGCTGGTAGATTTGTTTAGTCACCTTTCATATTAGTTTCATTCTCGCCTTCTAGGACAACCGGTATACATAAGCACATGCTTGTAAGCAGATAATAAGATGCTCACATTTGGGATAAAATTTACCGAGGATAAATCTGTCTGCTTTTTCTAAAGTGGATAAACAAACGGAGTGAAAGTGTTTGACGGTGAACGAGGCTGAGACAAAGTACTGATGTGCTTTATTGAACTCGGAAAAAATCGATTCATTGGCTTCAACTTTGCTGGTAAAGAAGAAGATGAATAAGTTTTCAGGCACGCCACGGTGATCAGAATCCCATACTACATTCATAGGATACCATCCATGTACATAGATCATTGAGGTTTCTGCGACGAAAAACATAACGGTTAGTTCAACAAGAGGTAGTGGTCAGCCGACTGTGCGCTAAAATTGAGTATCTGTTATTTCAGGCAAAACCCACTACATGACCTATCATTTGCTTTGAGCCCACAGTCTAAGCCGTGACAGTTTTCAGTTTGTATCAATTTATCTATTTATTTCATATTCTTTAGTCTTAGCTCAGTAGTAGTTTAAAACTCAGTAGAGCAATGTATCCCATTACTACCTACTCTGATAGTCAAGTTGCCATACAATCTTTACAATGCATAGCATTTTCTCCAAAGTAGCAACTGAATGTGGAATAAGCCACCTCAACGGCGAATAACGAAGGTGGTTGATATCCATGGCAGGAAATTGCATCAGGGATGAGCTGGCTTATGTTGAACTGAGCTTAAATCAGTATGTGGGCATGCCTTTATCGCCAATCAATGCGCTTGGTGATCGGCACGATCATCACCATCATAATCAGGCTTTGAAATGAACTGATGTCCGTTTACAAAATGCCGGTCAACATTGATGGCCTACGAAGTCAATTGGTGAAGCAAGTCTGACCTAGAATGAATGAAGACAGAACTAGACCCCTCATGAATATAGAACGAACTTCCTTTAGTACAATGCCTCATATTATCACCGGCCACTGCCTAATAGCCAAAATGAATCCTGTCGCAGCTGAAGAAGCGAGGAGGAAGTGGAGAGTGTAGAACATTTTCTCTTTTACGATCCCGATTTTGCCAGAACGCAACGTAGCTGTTTAAACTTTTATTTCTTTTATTCCAATATATCGTTAATTTCAGAGACGAAGTTGTTTCACTACATCCAGAGCTAGAGGTGGAAACTTGAGCCCTAAGCAAATGGTTGTTATTGTTGTTGTTTTAGCAGCTCACTAGGCCCTGCCAGTGTGGTGTAGTCACCGACCGTCGTCGACATGCTGCTTCGATCAGAAACAGAGCGGTGTTAGGTGAGTGGGTTTGGGAGGCTTTGTGAATAGACGGTTAATATTGTACGTATTTTCATATATTGAGTATGTCGGGGTCGATTCTGTAAACTAGTCCAGTGTAGTGCACTGAATCTCACTTAAGTAAATGGTATTATAATGCGTCTTAGCTCTAAATGGGGCCTTCTACATCCTTAGGGAAACTTCAATGAATTGAACCCATAATTTTCGATTCTCTGACTTTAGAGCTTCTCCAGGACTTAAATGCTTCAGTTTAGTTGCAAGGCACAATGCTGGAGTTTGCGCTAGAAAGAGTTTTGATAGAAGCTGGAAAGCCTTGCAGGGAGTAGGTAACCCCTGCTCAAGCTTAAGCAGCTCTGAAATGGTATCATCTTTAACCGACAATATCACTGTTACATCCTTGTATGCGTATGTGTGTATAAGTACGCACAGATACATGCACACGCAGCAAACAAGAGTGAATGTGCTGTGGTGTTGACAATTTCAAGATGCGGTCTGCGAAAGCAAAAGTAAAATTATGGCAAACAGAGAAAAGTAAAGCAAAACCAAAAAAATAAAAACAAAAAGAAAAACCAAAAGAAAAGCGAAAAGAAAAACTGTAAAAAATCAGCGAGAGAAATAAAAACACAAAAATTACCGTTGTCATGTTAAAATGATTTTTAATTCATTTAAAGCGACTAACGCAACCCATCAGTAAACAAGCGTGCAGGCAGCCACAACAACAAACAACTATAGTAGCAAACTAGAAAAGAACAACAACAGCAAGTCGACCAACTGCAATTGCATTATGATGCGCGCCAATGCAGCCTCCATGTGGCAAGTAAGCGGTGTTGCAGCCAAAGCAACAGTAATAATAACAACAACAGACGACGGCATAATCAACCGCAACAATGAAAAACGAGAGTAATCCAAAGAAAAACATTCCATGCACTGAAATGGAAAATTAAACCTTGTTACATCAGCGCAACCAAGCCACCGACCGACCGACCCACCGTCCGACCAGCTCATGGCAGCTGTGACAGTGTGCGGCGACAAATATGTATGTGTTTGTGTTTTAGTGAGCGCGTAAAGTGAAGATAACAAATGTCCGTGCGCAAAGTAGACTGATAGCGTTAGCGGACAGGATTCAAGCATCACACACACACATGCACGCATACATGCACATATGCACATTCACGAGAGCGCGCGAGATGCGTCTGTTGCTTGCAGACAATTTGAAACCGCCAGCGTTAGCTACCCAAAATAGAAGCGTCGCGCGACAGTATAACATTAATAAAATAAGGTAACATTAAAACGAGGGTAAAATAAAACTTGGAGCGAAAAAATAAAATATAAAAATTAAATGCGCACAGTCAAGCAAGACAGCTTGTGGCAGCTGGTGGTAAAAGAAGCGATGTGATTTTGTCGATGTCACTGCTGCAACATATGCGGCGGCTAACGTTGTCGTTACCATTACCATTGCTGTCGCTGTCGCTGATGCACTTTCCAGCGGACAAGTGTTGTAACCGCTTGGCCGCCGCTTGATAGCCGATCACCACCGATTTGTTGTTGCTCTCATTTTCTACGTGTGCGCATGTGTGCGAGTGTGTGTGCGCACTGCAGTCGCTTTTTTGTGCGCTTTTTCACTGCTCTACTATGCATATAAAAAGTGAGAGTGACATCGGAAATTGTTTCAATTTTCATCACAAACGAGCAAGCAGTCAACAAGCATGCAACCAAACAGCAGCCGCAAGTAGATGCCAGCCAGCAATCCAATCGCTTGTCGCATCGCATTGCAGTAGTGATGTTGTTGCTGCTGTTGTTGTTGTTGTGGTTGCGGTTGCTGCATTGCATCGTAATGAATGAATGTCGAAAAGTGTAACAGCGGCAATTTTTCTGCATTGCGCATGAAATCGCCAGTGCGAATGCTTTCCCAAGCAGGCCAATGCGCCAGCCGCGAGCCGATAGCCAACTCATTTTCGAATACATACAAACGAGTACTAACATGCAATTGTAGCTACGTGTATCAGTGTTTATCTAAGCCCGTCTACTGTAAATTCTTGTGTGTGTGAGTGCAGCTAGCCAGTTAGCCAGGCGATCGCGCGTCCAGCCTCACTAGCAAGCGTACACACCAACATCCATACATATCTACTATGTATTTGCACTCTATAATTTCTTCTTCTTAGTATCTCTGTTTAACTTGATAGTCGGGTTTGGATTTGCCATTTTTTATGCCATCGTATAATTTTTTATCGTATTTATACACTTGTTATTTTATTAGATTTTTTTTTTAATTTTTATTTCTGTTTCTGTTACTGCTACTGTTGTTGTTGCTTGATTGTTTATTTCTTTGGCTTTAGCGTTGATGTTTGTTTTTGTTGCTTGCACGTTTCCGATCTTTGATACGAAATACATAAAGAAAATAAATGCACGCACGTCAATTTCATTAGCGCAAAGTCACTACAGTTGAACCTTAGACTGATGTGCTGTGTTGTGCTGGTTTAGATGGGAATGCAATTTATTGAAATGGAATTGGAGTAAAGTATGCAGTTAGGAATGGTGTTCAGAGTGTTGTTGAATGAGTGTGTTGGAAGAGTCGTTTTGCTAAAGGTCTGAGGAATGTTTAAGTTCGTTAATTAGTAAAATATGCTGAGATTTAACATGACCTATTTGCGGCTAGGTATGTGTGTATGCATGTATGTATGTATGTAAGGTGCCTGACCAAACAATGTAGTGGTTTTCTCCTGGAATTATAAAATTTATTATATTCTAAGATTTCAACCAGAATAATTCGGAGAAAGAATTAACTGAGAGTAGATTTATAGGAGCTGAACTGATTAGAAAACTCTGCCAAGAATCGAGTTTCTTTTATAAATAAAATTAGTTCTTTCAAAAATTCACCTCAGTTCAATGAAGAGTTTAAGCTTAAAAGGTCTGTATAAAAATGTTTAAAATGTTACCAACGGAATTAAAATAATGAGCTTTTCGGGACTTTTTTTAATGCGACCAGCTTAGGTAGAGGAAATATTTTTCCATTATTTTTCAGTAAAATTTTTGTGCAAATGGTTTAAAACTGTTTTATGGTCGATGTTTAGCTTCTGAGCTATGTTACGATTACTAAATTGCCGGTCAACTTTGATAATTTTTGTGAGCTTTTCGACATTTTCTTTAACATGAAAAATGCCTGAATGAAATCGACGAAATTATTAACTGTTACAGCCGGATTTATATCTGGCCAAGGACTGTCACTTCAGCAGCCTTCCCCGTACATATATGGGAAATATTTATGCTGCTACAATAACAACAAAAGCTGTTACAGTAACGGCACCCTAAACACCATTCACAATTTCAGCGGCCTGGATTGAATTTTCGCCTTTATCAAAGAAAAACTGTAAAATGTACCGAATTCTCTCTTCGTTGACTTCCATTGTTAACACCTTGCAACTCACAACTGAATGGAACAAACAAAAAATAGCAAAAAAGTTAGTGTGAAATGTAACCTTCACAACGAGCGTAAACTTTAAATTATTGACCGATACCTTGATACCACTGAAGCCATCTACCGAGAAAATGTATTTCTTTTTCCCCAAACTAATATTTTGGCAGAGGTCTTAAAATATAAGTAAGTCTTGCAGTTAAGATGGAAAATCAATACAGATTTTGTCTTCTTTATGGAGAGTGTTGCGCCTAATGCACACACTCATACATATATATAATATATAGTATATTGCCGTCAGTTACCTATCCTGTGATTTTCTATGACATGTTGGGCTGTTTTCCACAAGCCGATGAAATACCTCAATTCAGAACTAAAATATACTTAAGAGGTTAGGTCACTGTAGAATTTTCAATAAATCGATTTTGTGTTTGCTTAAAAGGTGTCTTACTTAAAAACGATATATTCAAAGGATTGAGAAGGAAAAATGTCCAAATGCTTCTGAGTCCAATGCGTATGAAAATTTTGACGCACTTTTTCGACGTTACATTTGTGGCACTGACCGGTGTCATGAAAACTTGACCCATGCAATACTAATTTTACATTTTAGAGTGAAGTACGAATGTATAATAATTTTTCAAATATTATATAATAATATTGGGTAGTCGAAAAAGTCTTTTCGTATTTTGTCAATAGATGTCGTTGGAGTCATCTATCTCCAGTTCTACCAATCACATTGTGTCATATCATATGGTGTTAGAAAGGCGACATTTTAAGCTTCATTTAGCCAAAAAAAAATTAAATTCGGAGAAGTTGAAAAAAAGTTATAGCTGTTCAAAAATGAGTGAAAATAATGAAGAAATTCGCTATATTTTGAAATTTTTGTATTAAAAAGGTAAGAATGCCACGCAAGCCACCAATGAAATTTGTGAAGTTTACGGAGACGATGCTGTATCAGTTCGTGTAGCACAACAATGGTTCGCTCGCTTCCGTTCTGGAAATTTCGATCTGAAAGATGCTCCTCGCTCCGGTCGACCTATCGTTGAAAAAGTCGATGAAATTATGGAAAAGATTGACCAGGACCGTCACATAAGCTGCCATGACATCGCCAAAGCACTAAACATTCATCATCAAACGGTTTTGAACCATTTAAAAAAGGCTGGTTACAAAAAGAAGCTCGATGTTTGGGTCCCACATGAATTGTCTGTGAAAAATTTAATGGACCGAATTAACATCTGCGATTCTTTGATGAAACGAAATAAAATCGAACCATTTCTGAAGCGAATGGTAACAGGAGACGAAAAGTGGATCAAATGCGACAATAATGTGCGAAAAAGATCATGGTGCAAAGGTGGTGGAGCACAACAAATGGTCGCAAAGCCAGGATTGACGCCTCGAAAGGTTATGCTGTGTGTTTGGTGGGATTGGAAAGGAATCATCCACTGTGAGCTGCTCCAGCCTGCTCGAACGATTTATTCTACACTTCACTGTCAACAACTTATGAGATTGAAGTAATCAATTGAAAAAAATGGCTAGAACTGATCAGCAGAAAGGGCGTCGCCTTCCATCAGGACAACGCTAGGACACACACATCTTTGATGACTCGGCAAAAACTGGGAGAGCTTGGCTGGGAAGTTTTGATGCATCCACCATATAGCCCTGACCTTGCACCATCGGTGCATTGTTTCGGTCAATGCAGAACTCCCTTAATGGAGTAAAGTTGGCTTCAAGAGAAACTTGTGAAAATTACTTGTCGCAGTTTTTCGCCGAGAAACCACAAAAGTTTTACACTGATGGAATAATATCTCTAGAAGAAAAATGGCAAAAGGTGCTCGACCAAAATGGTACATATTTGGTTTAATAAAGTTCATTATAAATATAAAAAAAAAAATGAGTTGAAGCTTGATTAGAAATACGAAAAGACTTTTTCGACTACCCAATATAACATAACACACCTCTTCAAAAAGTATCGCGAATTTTGAATTTTCGCGGGTTACGTATATTCGAATTTCAATTTTTTTGTAGCGATATGTTGGTACTCATGTCTCTCACTCATGCCGACGAGTTCGGCCATTTTGAATGTCCAGTTAATTGTCGACAGCTGCTTTGCTTTGCTTGCACGTGTTTCGGCTCGTCATCGATTTTTACCTATTCAAAAAGGTGGATCAAAGAACCTGTATCAAATTTTGTGTGAAAAACCGAAATTAAGTGCGCGGATGCGTTCCGAATGTTGACTGTGTCATACGTAGAAGCTACTTTGGACCAAAGCAACGTTTATCGCTGGTACAAAATGTTCTCAGAAGGTCGAGAAGATGACAACACACGAAAAAATTGATGAAGTGAAGAAAATGGTATTGGCCAATCGTCGAATCACCGTTAGAGAATTTGCTTAGGACCTAGACATTTCGATTGGCTCGTGCCATTCGATTTTTTTCAATGAATTGGGGATGAGACGGGTCGTCGCAAAATTCGTACCAAACCTGCTCAATTTCGGGAAAAAGCAGCATCGCATGAACATTGCTAATGAGATGTTGGACTCTATTCGTGACGACCCAAATTTGCTCCAGAGGGTCATAACTGGTGACGAATCGTGGGTTTGTGGTTATGACGGCGAAACCAAAACTCAATCATCTCAATGGGAGCTGCCGCACGAACCAAGACCGAAAAAAGCGCGCCAAGTTCGGTGGCATGTAAAAGTTTTGCTTACCATTTTCTTCGATTGCAGGGGCATTGTGCATCGTAAGTTCTTGCCACAGGGTAAAACGGTCAATAAGGAATGCGCAATTTACGTGAAGCAATCCGCCGGAAACGCCCGGATTTCTGGAAGAACAAAAATTGGCTCTTGCATCACGATAATGCCCCTGCTCACACATCGTTGCTTGTGCGTGACTTTTTGGCCAAAAACAACACACTAATGAATCCACAGCCACCGTATTCCCCAGATCTGGCACCCTGTGACGTTTTCTTGTTCGAAACTGAAGAGGCCTATGAAAGGACGACGCTACGCTACGGTTGACGAGATAAAGACGGCATCGAAGGAGGAGCTGAACAAGATAAAAAAAATGATTTTTTGAAGTGCTTCGAAGATTGGAAAAAACGTTGGCACAACAAGTGCATAATATCTCATGGGGATTACTTTGAAGGGGACAAAATAGATATTAGTGAGAAAATAAATAATTAAAAAAAAACACAAAATTGGCGATACTTTTTGAACACATTTTTATAAAAATTTTTATACAATTTTTTAACGATCATTTATTATTAACATTTTTTTTAATATGCGCCTATTTTGATATAAAAAAAACCCTGGGAAAGACTTTTAAATTCTTCTACTTAAAATTTCGGGGCAGCCCGTCTCAGTTCGGGGCCTACTGTACCGAAAACTTTAAACGCTTTTTTCTGGAACCATAGTTTTCTTGCCATCTGGACTCTTAACTTGAGCAAATCTTTACTCTTAGATTTAAAAATTTTCACTTTGAATGGAAGTACGAATGGATTTTTTATACTACATACTCTTTAGGTGAAAAATTTCTGTTTTGAAAATTAAATTTTTTTTAAATATGAGCCTAGTTTTGTGCATCAAAAAATTTCCAACATTTTTTTAATGCGAGTCTATTTTGATTTATCAACAAAAACCATTCTGCGAAAAATACTTGTAAATACTTCTATTTTTAAATTCGAAGCGAAATTCGAATTCGATCGCGAAATTGTATTTTTCCAGTTGGCCGGACTCGTAACCCGCAAAAAATTTGGACTTGAAATTTTAATAACACATTCATAATTATATGGTGCATGGACGTACGATATTGTAAACAATTTTCTGAGAATGTTTTAAATAAAAAATTTTTTTAACATAAAATTTGTTTAAAATCTCGCTATTTTTACAAAGATTGCTAGATCAAAATATGCCTAAATATTTCCATAGCTATTTTTATGTACTGATCCATTTTGGTTGCTGCATAAGTTTTTAACTAAATTAAAAAAGAATGTGTGATTTGTTTACTCTTACGCCTTCTATTGTCTGTTTATATATTTCAGCTGTCTATTTCACAAGTGTCAAAAATAATTCACCTATGACACCATTTTCAAGAAAAAAAAAATTTTCCGCTACTTTGTATAATTCAAAAAATTGTCTGGTACAAAAAAAAAAAACAGAAAAGAAAATCTTTTTCAAAGAAAATATTTTTTAGCTGTTATTTTCCTTACATTACTTAAAAAAACCAAATAGTAATTTACACAGTTCGTGACAGGTGCATCAATGGACCTTTCTAAGAATTTTGATTTATTTGGAAATATCTCAAAAATATGCTAATTTTTTACGTTGCTACCACATCAATATATATTTCTTAAAGCCTCCAAATGATCAAAATCTCAGTTAAAAGACGCCAATTGACGATGGACACCTTAGTACATCAACACCGGCCCCAGACGCCTTAAATGAATTCAAAGTATTTGTATGAAATAGGATAGAGAGATAGGTAGATGAGTTATATTTTATTATTTTTCTAATATCACACTGTTGCCACTTGAATTTTATTTAATGTTGCTTTATTAAGAGTCTTCTCCCCCAGCCACATTTGCAGAGCTGAAAATGGATGCGGTCATATAAGTGTTTATCCATCGAAACGTCCAAATGATAGAATGAACATTTTCGGCAGATTTTATTACACCATCACATAAACGTAAAGTTCCATTTCAAAACAGGAAAGAAAAACGTGGTTAATAGCTCAAGTAAAAAATTACGAAGCCACATTTTCAAAGCCAAAATTTAGTTGCAGAAATAAATGTATGGAAAGCAGCGTTGGGTTGTTAAAACCTTTCACCACGATTTCTACAATAATTACTTAAAATTTGCACAAAACTTCCCATTTCGATTGTAAACAGCCACTTTCGCCACTTTTTACAACATTGGCTTAGTTTGGAAAAGTTTTAATTGTTTTAATTTTTTTCGCGGAAGTGTCTTAACTTTACTTAAATTTCACTTGCATAAGCTTCAAGCTTTAGTACAGAAGACAGTTGGAATTACGAAAATTACGTGATTAGTAAAGGAAAAGAAAAGAAGAATAAGAGGAACAAATTAAAATTAATTGGAAATTAGAATTTTATTTTCGGTAGACGAGTCAAATGAACTCTGCAAGAAATCGGCTTTCAAAGAAAAATTTAAATCAGAGTTAGGCATTATTTAATTTATTTGCTTCAAATTCATTAATTATAGTAAGACATGGACTAAAAAGTCCCGAGCCTAACAAAGAAAACATGCTTTATTCAACAACGTAATTTCCATCAAGAAGAACGCAATCATTTCAGCGCCGCTCTACCATTTCAATAGCACTTAACCTCTTCATTCGGGAGAAATTTCTTATCCGCGAGCATTTTTTTTAGATCTGCGAGGAGTCTGGGTAGTCACTGGGAGCCAAATATGCCAAGTACGGTGGATGTGGGAGTAACTCAAAGTTCAATTTATGTAGTTTTGCCATTGTTTTGATTGACTTGTGACACAGTGCGTTGTCTTGATGAAACAAAATGATGAGCAAACGCGGCATCCACGTTGAAAAGAGCTTTCTCATAGTCTAATGCTCATGCATTAGCTGAGGTAAAAAGTTCTGAAAGCTATGAGTATGTTGTCCAAAGGCTGGATTTATTGAGCTGATTGTTATTTTTGTAGATCGTGTAGGTCAAAACTCAAAATCTACAAGCTCAATTGTTTTACTTCTTCATATAATTTAGAAGCTCACTGTGAGCTTTTTGATTTGTTTTCAAGAAAGAATTATTAATCTCGAAATCACAAATTCGCCGATTTTTGTTTAGTGAAGATCCGGTTTTTGGCTCCCAACAAAAAATTTGAAAATCAAAAAAAGATCCTTTCAAGGATACCTTGAAAAATATCTGGTGTTTTTTTTTAGCAGCATGAGAACTATCGATATCGATAACTATGATTTGACAGCTGGGAATGGCTAATTGTTTTGACATTTCTGTTTAGTAAGTTTTGGAAGTCATTATGAATCACTTAGCGCCCGAACTACGCTGCCAAATTGTGAAAATTTACTTTGAAAAAAAAAAAAAAACTGTTCGCGCAGTTCCTATAGAGCACTGACGGCATCATCGGTCCTTGTTTATTTCGGAGTGAGGAGAGAGCTGCCGTTATGGTGCATGGGAGCGCTATCCAACAATGCTGGCTGAATTTTTGTTTCCTAAAATTAATTAGCTAAACATTGGCTGCATTTTGTTACAACAAGACGGTGCAATTTGCCATACAGCGCGCTTCATCATCGATTTATTGCAATATTCAAGAAACTATTGACGCCATTATTGGAAAAAGTAGTCAGAAAGTGGACTAATCGAATGAACCATCTAACTCGTTGCCGCGGTGGACATATGCCGGTTGCCATATTCATAAATAAGTACCATGAAATTATCTAACAGATTATAATAAAAAAATATATCATTTCAACAAGATGTTTGCCTTGTGTTTTAATTTAAGTTCTCAAGCTCTTAAAAAGCTTTAACAAATGCATTTTGATTTTTTTATTTCAGATGATTCTCATGTGAGCTGTGATGTACACCACAAAAACCACATTTCTTCGAGGCACTTCCAGAGAATTTACTGAATCTCATTTAAAATATTTTACAATTAAATTTTAGGAAAGTATTGTTGAAATTGATTGATTAAATTAATACGATCTATTTTTCAACCAAAAAAATCTTAAAAGCATGCCTTTTTCATCGAATTAACTTTGACGCAGGCATGGAAAGATTTTCATATTGGGAAAAAGACAAAAATAACCAAAAATCAATGTAAATTTTGAGCTGCTGCACACTTGCATTGAAATGGAAATTTTATTCAAAATACGGCTTTTAACAATTTTATTTGACGTCATGACATCATTTAAATGTCCACCATGAGATCGCATACAGGTAAAATCCGCCAAACAGTCGATTCTGAATCCTTAATTGTTAAGAACGTACAGATATCGATGTTGAAGGTGGTTCAGCAACACTTTGCTCTACAGCAGCAACATTTTGAATGGAAGATCTAGTTTTTGGCCTACCAGCCCTTTTTCTATCTTCGCTAAAGCCAGTTTCGGGAATTTTTTCAAGGAATTTTTCATTGAATTGTCGACTCAATTCGATTCGAATTGTCGATTATTTCCAGCAAAAAAATCACGAATTTTGCGATATGTTTTTCTTAAACTTCGACTAATTTTAACGTGTGAAATTGCTGACCTATCTATTTGTCAAATGTCAAAGATGACTTAAAAAAGATGTACCGTCTATGAATTATTCACTACTGATATTTAGGCGTTACTTGTGAAATACCCTTTTTAAGGATAATTATAACTATATATACAGTGAGTCAAAAAAGTTTAAGTACTCTTAAGTTTTGTTCAAAATTTTACTAAAATAATTTTTATTTTTAAATATAAACATAAATTTTTGGCATGTAGTGTAAAAAGAGAATATTGTTAACTTAGTTTCACTCCTTTCACCTCTCTCACTGTTGTGAGTTGAGGAATAATTGTCGTAAACGAGAGAGAGAGAGCTAAAACAGCCAAAAAAGTTTACGTGCGTTGTTATTTTTTCGTTGTTTCTTTTTCCAAAACTTACGGTTTTTCTCCGTTATTTCTTAATATCCCTCAAATGATCATAGTTGATAGTATTTTGATGCAAATGGTATGTATAACTGTTAATAGTTTTGTGTTTATGGTGACAGTTAACGTATATGATGGGTCGCGGGTGGGAAATATCAGTCGATTTGCGTAAAGTGACTATAAAATTATATTTAGAAAAAAAATCTTTGCGTGAAATCGGCAAAATTATCGGTAAATCACATTCCAGCGTGCAAAGAGTAATTAATTCTTATATAAACTCTGGAAATATTCGGCCAAGCCGCGATCCGGCCGGCCAAAAAAACTCTCACAGAGAGACGAGCGCCGAATCTTAGATTCAATAAGGTCTAATCCCAGAAAATCTGCTGTGGAAATACAGGAAGAGGTGCAGCAAAGCGTTGGAATAAGAATTTTCAAATGTTTTTATTGTAATATTTTCGGTTAAGTGTACGAAAACTTATTTGACGTGCGCTCAGGACTTCTTTTTCATTTTTGTATAGCTATTTCTATGTTTTAAGTTCGTAGCCCATGAAAAGGCTTATTTTGTGTTTTTTAACCTTTAAATATATCTATTTCGAAGAATAAATTTTATTTTTAGATTGTATGATGGAGTTTTTATTGATCATTTTCTAAAATTTCAGGCGTACTTAAACTTTTTTGGCTCACTGTATATATATACTCCAAACGACAGATATTTTTATGAGGAGCTTTTTCATGACAGAAATACACTCGGAGGTTTGTCATTGCCTGCCGAGGGGCGACCGCAATTAGAAAAATGTTTTTCTTAATTTTGGTGTTTCACCGAGATTCGAACCTACGTTCTCTCTAATTATAACTATATATAAATATATTGCAAAATATATTGAACTGTGTTCTTACATATTTGAAATTGAGAAAGGAATCAGACAATGGCTCCATATCCATATAAAATCTATTGAAGCAAGCATAAGCTGTACTGTGATACATTGCGTATACGTAATTTTTCGGCATTTACACGCAAATTTATTTACATATAAAGTACATATGTAGGTACATATAAACATAGTACACAGCTTTTTGCGAAAATACATGAATATATAGATAAACACGTACACACATTTGCATGGAATATCTATCACTATATTGTTCCTTATTCAGTTTAGTAATGAAATTTCTATGAATTCCGGAAAAACCTGTTTGGCAGCAATCGCTCATGCACACAAACATACCGAAGCAAGCATTTTTCAAATTATGCAAATTCAAGGTTATATTAAAAAAAAATTGTCAAATATGTAGATACATTAAAGTAAACATCTGTTTCATTTTGTAATTACTTTTATAAGCATTGAACTTTATTTTACACATAAACTTATATTTAAATTGGAAAAAGCAAAGCAAGCATGCAAATAGGGTTAATTGGCTGGGCGCACTAATATCGGTGAAAACAAATTTAGAAAAATTATTAGTAAAATATAAAATCAGTATATGTCAGCGTGATGCACAGCTTTGTGTGTATGTGTGTAAATATACACACACATATGCATTTAAATATGCCAGCCTAATTAGGTCACAAGTTTTGGTTGTTTTAAAATAATTGCAATTTGCTGTCATCTTGTCATTTGTCATAGCCAGTGAATTATCAAGCACTCAAAATTTCAGCGATAATAAAAATAAAACTTTAAACCATTTTATGTGTAAAATATTTTCATATATTTTTGAATACTGTAAAGTTGTTAATTATTAAAGGAAACCATTGATAAGTAACCAAGTAATGCAGAAGCTCGAGTCATATACTAGGTTGTGCGATAAGTTTTGCGGTTCGATAAGAAAAACAAAACTTTATGTTTTGAAATACACTTTATTATTCGGCATAGTCTGCTTGAACATCAATACATTACTGCCAATGAGGTTGCAATTTATGAATTCCATCCCTGAAGCGAGAATTTGGAAGAGCTGCAAAATACGCTGTTTAGACCTCATCATTTGATGAAAAACACTTTCCATGAATGGAGGAATGAATGAAATAGATGTAAGTCGCTAGGCGCCAAATCTGGTGAATACGGTGAAGGCTTCAGCGATTTGAACTTTAATGCATGGATTTTAGTCATTGTCAAAATGCTCTTATGACACGGTGTATTGCTCTGATGAAGAAGTATTTTTTATCTTTTGCAAAATGGGTCCTTTTCACGTAGTTTTTCCTTCAGCTAGTGTAAATTGTTTTACTAGTTAGTAAGTATTCCATAAACTTAACTTCTTTCGTACCTCAAAAAACTGATGCTGAATCCTTCTTGATCGATTTCTGGACACGAACTCGTTTCGAAGCCGAAGAACCAGTTTCACACCACTCTTTAGTTTCTTGGTTTGATTTAGAATCATGATGATAGATTTAAGACTCATCCATAGTGATGGGTTGATGCACAAAATCCACTTTATCTTTTCGAAAATACTCTAAAAGCTGCTTAGAAAGTCACATTTGTATAAGATTTTGTTCCATTGTTACTCCCAATACTCCAGCCAAAATTTACACTACACAATGAGATGCCTACGGCTTTTACTTAATCTCTTTCAGTAACTCTACGATTTTCCAATACGATATCCTGTATTTTTTCTACGAATTCTGTTGATGTTGCTGTTTTTGGACGTCCTTGACGTGGATCGTCTTCAAGGCTTGTACGACCACGTTTAATTTCAGCAACCCGCCTTTCTATTGTACCAATTGATGGCGAAAAGTCTCTACACACTTTCATCATTCGTACCTAAATTTTCATTGCGTTTAAACCTTCTACAAATAAAAAATTCAATTACTGCACGATACTTGATTTTTTCCATTGTAGAAAATACACCTGGCTTGTAAACAAAGAATGAATTGACCAATGTACCAAAACGACAGGAAAAAAATGTAGACTAGTAGGAATGCCCTTTATTATTGAACGGCAAAACTTATTGAGCACCTAGTACACATGCATACATGTACTCGTATACACACACACGAGTGTATACAGCGAAAGATTTGCATATTAAAATCGTTACAATTTCGTACGCTACTGGTCAGCTGAAGAGGTGCACTAGATGACTCTTTTAAGCAGAAGAATGTTGTTAGTTAGCTACTTATTTACAGTTACGTGAAATCAAGTCTTCGCGGCATATCAAATACTAAGTTTTTTATTCCATTTTAATACTTTTTTTACTATCCGCTCAATGCACAATTCGAGGCGAGAAAGAAAAAATAAGCCATTTCACATACATACTTACATTTGTACTTGTGTGCATTCATATATATTCATGGGTGTATTTTCAAATGATTTTGTCAAGTGTGTGATTGCCAAAATGTTACTGCATAATATTTGTGTAAAAAGAAACAACATTGTCAACTTTAATTATTTGCTCTGATTCAAATTTCATACCCATTGAAAGTTAAGTTGGGATATTTCACCCAGCACGACTATAAATCGTTAAGCGAAAAAAAGCTATTACACTTATTGACAGTTTTTCTATAGTTTCTTTAATGAGCTTACTTTGAACTTCCACTTGCAAATTAATTGCCGTATCATTATTTTTATGAAATTTAAACTTTTATGGGCAATATTTACTAACTTTTCTTGTGCAAATTTTTTAGCAATTGGCGGCATTTTATTAGGGCTAGTAATAATAATAATGAGATGAGCCAAAAGTTCTATTTTACGATAAAAATTTATGTGCATTAAATATTTATTGAAAAATTTATTATTGCAGAAATGTACTGGCGAATCCTAATAATTTGCCGACGACTGGATTAGAGGCAAACATTTTTTTCCGGCCCGAAATGAGAATGGAAATAAAACCTGCATATAAATGGGTGACCAGACAGCAACGGCAGTTATGTTTAGAAGCAGCCAAAGTTATCAATGACATCCAGCTGTTGAAATATTTAGCAAAGTTTGCAATTTCATCATGCAGCGTTTCACGCCTGCCGAACGTGTAGAAACTATTAAAAAATTTAATGAAATTGTTGCCCAGTTGTACATATTTCCGGACTGATGTGAAAAAATTATCCTCCCGAATGAAGACCATTTTCGGCTAAGTGGCTATAGAAAAAAGGAAATTTACCGTTATTGCTGCGAACACATTTACAAGCGTTCGACGAACCAACAATACAAGCAAATAGCAGGAGACATCTTTATCGTTCATTAACGATCCTAGGTATTGAGCGATTTGAACCGATGCTCTATAATCAGAGTTTGACAATACCGATATATCCGAGCTGTGGTTCCAACAAGGCGGCGCTAAATGTCAGACGAGCGATGCACATTTCGAAGCTGTAAAGGAGAAATTTGATTACGTCTAGCGTTGATTAATTGTCCACAGTGATCGTGTAACTTGACCCCTCTCGTTTATTTTCTGTAGCGCTACATCAAATTCTCTGTCTAAGCTAACAAGCCTACCACTTTGGAACAACTCGAAATCAACATTCCAGATGGTATTTTCAGTATATGGAGTCGCATGAACAAACATTAGACCGATTGCTTGAAGTACTGCCACAGAAATCGAGGTGGCCATTTGAAGGCAAAATTTGATATCTCACATCGTGGTTATTTTTTTAAATTGTTTTCCAATCGTTCTTATCTGGCCATCCTAATAACACAAATAAATTGTTTCGGTATTTTACGTTTTTTTTTTTTAAATAGAAAAACAGATATTGCGATATGTGAATACGAGAGCTTTGTGCCAAAATTATTAGCATTTAACGCAGTGGATGGAAATATTCCATATTGGCTTGTATTATAGAATAGATCATAAGGCTGATGCGTGAAATGTTTCGTAAACTTGACTTGACTTCTTATTACAGTAGAAACTCAAGGCTGTGTCCAGCTGGGAGATAGGGTCAACACAGGCTGCTGTATTATTGGCGGCCTTAAGGCCCCTGAATGTGTTCGGATTCCCAAGAACTAATTGAAGTAGTGCAGAATTAATCAATGCTTTCTGCATAATGAAAGCATAGGATTACACCGAGTGTAGATCTCATTGTAGTGTCTTTTAGGCAGAAATTATCGCCATAGGAGAGAGCTTATTACTCTTTAAGAAGATACCTTTAACTACGAGGGAAATTTATGTCTACTCGGATAGTCAGGCTTCTCTGAAATCGTTAGCGTCAGTAAAACACTCGTCAAAAACGATAGTTGAATGCCAAATATTATTATGCGAAATATTTCAATATTTTAAGAAATACCTCATCTGGGTGCTAAGCCATAGAAATATAGAAGGTAACTTGAAAGTAGATGAACTTGCAGGGAAAGGTACAACGCGAAATGTTCACCCAGACAATGTACTAATACCGATTCCCTTAGCTATGTACAAATTCTTAATAGATGACTCTATATCAATACTGCTAATGCCCGTTGGAGGCAATCCTCTTTTTGTAAAATAAGCAGGCAAACTTGACCAAAATGGATCCACGGCCACACAAAATCGCTGCTGAATCTTAGGAGATAGGAGAAAACCGTGGAACACCTCCTGTGTACATGCATTACTCTATACAGAAAATGGGTTTCCACGCTCGGATTCCCCTTTCATGACAGCATTGAGAAGGTCTCTAAAATAGGGTTGCCGAAATTAACAAAATTCATAAAATTCACAGGTTGGTTCGGAGAAGACTCAGGAGTGTAAAAGACGAGCTTCAATGGTATCACAATGGGACTGTTCAGCCCTAAGTGTGTCGAATGGCAGTCAATCAACCTAATCTAACTCTCATCGAGTAAATGTTTTGAGCGGATTTAAGATAAAGAGAAATATTAGATCTGGTCAGATGCATTTTTTTGTTCTCAAAATTGGAATTGCTGCACCGGATAGTCTTTTGATGCCAATAGTAAAATATTGATGAGTCTAATTAATTTGCAGATGCTTACGAATTTTTGTGAAAAGGGCGATCAGTCGAAGCATGGAATTCCTTATAAGAAAACATGACCGAAGAACACAATCGTTCCAATCGATATCGCTGTCTAGGCCCTTATTTCAATGGATGTCTGGCAGACTAGGAATCTGCAACCTTCCACACAATTTTTCGTCTTTTAGAGGAGGAGTTTTGTGCCCAAACAAGTGGCCTCCAGGCCTAAGTGGACCCCTCGAAATTTTCATGTGGAGTGACAACTAAGGCAACGTAAACTAACTCAGCCTAAAAATTGTATTGGACTTTACTGAAGTTTACACAACTATCCAAAATCTGATGCAGGTAAATGGACAACCTACTTTAATTACACACACGGTGGTGATAAATTGATCACCTCATCCGTATATTTATGATTTTGGAAACTGGCGTCGTACGTCAAGCAATTGGACACTTGTGTACCAAACAGCTGCAGACAAGCAATGGAACACGTAAAGGTAAAATAAATATTTTTATTACTCAAAGTCATATTTTTTTATTTAATAAAACAGTCAGCAAATCAGCTGTTTTCTTCAAATGCGCTGAGCACCGATTAACGGTTTGATGTTGGCCACACCCTTGCATTCTTTATATCGTAGTTGTTACAGTCTTTCCTTGGGGACACAAAAAAAAAATTTCCTCAACAAACTCAGGAAGCACTCAAAGAGCAGCTTGGCGCAGGATTGTTTTATTACTTCGAATACTTAAGTAGCGCTAAGCAACGTAAGTCAGTGGCTCACACACCCTTAGTGGAAATACCAAGATTCGGAGTACTACAGAAACATGCATAGATGCAGAAAACTGTGTGTGATGAGATGTTTGCATATACTACAATTTTGTGAATGCGTGTATGTCTGTGCATGGGGTTCAGCTACTTGGACACCAAAAATTCACTTGTTAATAACGATGACAATGTTGCCGCCGAGGCTGTTGTTGTTACTGCCACTGCCAATTCAACCATTACTGCTGCCACAAATATTATGTACTACTTATGAAGCTGGCGCGTGTTGTTGCTGCTGTTGTTGGCCCCTGTACGAATTGTCCATTATTGGTGTTGCTGGTGCTGGTGTTGGTGTTGGTGATGGTGACGGTGACGGTGCTGGCGATGGTGTTTGGTGATGATGGCTATTGCGCTGGTTTCCAATGATGCGGCTGCTATTGCTGTTGCTATTGTTGCGGCATAAACCGCAGCACCAGAGCAGCCGCAACAATTGTGGCACAACGAGACCACAACGAATGATGCGCGTCCGTTTGTTTGTTTCTTGTATTACAGTTTTCTTAGTTTTTTTTTAGTTTGTTTTTAGTTTTTCTGTTTCTGTTTCAATTTTTGTTTTTGTTATTGTTTTCATTTTCGTTTTGTGTGTGGCAACAAAAGTAAAGTAGAAAATCAATGAAATTCCACTGATGATGACGATGACAACAAGCAAAGTGAAAGTGCTCCAATTGCTGGTTGCATCTACGGCTAGCTAAACAACAACAATAGCATAGCAACAACTATAACGGCAACAAAAAAATATTAAAGGCGTTCGCTGCACATGCACCAGCTAACTAAATATTACGGTTGTTTGCCACCAGGTTTGGCTATTTGGTTGTTTGTGTGCTCGCTAGTTCGCTGTTTGGCAGCCGACTGCCTGCCGCACACTTGGGCTATTAAGATGCTATCCCTGCGTAGCACGGCACAGCGTTATTGCGGCGACTGCTGCCGTTTGGCATTTCAGCGTCAGATACTGTTACCGTTAGCGTGAGCATTATAGCATTTTCGTAAAAGTCTAACGCCACCAAAAACCCACCTGCCACCTGCCATCTACCACCACCTACCATCATCCACTGTACACCATTCACCGTTCACCGTTCGCCGTTCACCTTCCTCGGTCCATCTTCCTGCTATGATACGCTTTCCTAGGCGATTGCCAGCCAGCCTGCTGGTGTGCATCGTTATGCTGCTCCTGCTGTCCGCTTGATGGCCTGGTCTGGCGTATGTTGACTTTTTAGCCAAGCACTCACACAAGTACGCGCAGCAACAAAAGCAATAACAATAAAATTGAAATGAAAGATACAAAATAGAAAAAGTGCTCATCAAGAAAAAACAAAACAAGAAAAGAAACCAAAAAAAAAAGAGTGGCGAAAAATGAATTAAGCTAAAAATGTTGAAAAAGGAGTTCATGCAGCAGCAATTGCGGCATGATATACGGACTCACTCAAGTGCCTTGGACGACGCTGCTGAGCACATGTGTGTGCATTAGTTGTGCGCTAGTTGTTGCTACCATAAATTCAGCAAAAAGTTGCAGCATGCAACTTGCAACAAGCGGATAGTTTGTTGTCAGAGCAACAGACAGTCAACCAGGCAGTCGCTGCAGGCCAACGCGGTTCATCTGCGTTACATTGTGCAAAAAATTTGGCCAAACAACAAAGCGGCCTCCAACAACAAAACAGCCAAAAGTTATCATCGGCAACGCCAGTAGCAAGTAGCTTCATACGAATGCGCCCGCGCGCTTACTTGCCTGCCAGCCAGCCTACCTGCCTGCCTGCCTACTCAGCCCGCGTCATCGCATATTCCGGTATTTGAAAATCGCGATGAAATGCTTTTGCAAATTTGCCGTAATGAAACTTTTGTGAATTCGCAACAAAAATTAGCTCACCGCACGTGGCGAAGCAAAAGGCTACTCACTGCTACTCTCCTTTATTTTTTTATCTTCTTTCTGTTATTGAGTTGGAATTTTTCATCGTATGCATTTGTTTGCGCGTGTATGCGCGCGGGGGCGTATACGTTTTAGCTATGCTGAAGTGATCAACCGCTCAACAGGTCGCTTCACAGCAATGATTTGCAGCGTTCATTTAATAGCACCTCATCGTTGGCGAGGAAAAATGAAAAACAAAACAAAAAGAAAAAAACAATAAAAAATAAAAAAAAAAAACAAAAATACGAAATGAAAATATGTAGTTGTGCGGAAAGGTAATGGCGTTGAACTGCAGTGCATCGCATGCCTGGCTGACCGGCTAACTGGCTACCAGCTCAAGTGCTCGGGCAAGTATGTGTATGTGTGTGTGCGGTGTGCCCATTCTGCGCTAAAAGGGAATGTTAAGTGCAGGCAGAACATGGCATTCAGTTAACGTTGTTGTTGCTGTCTGCTTCTGTCTATTATTGATTATGGGGCAACTTTGACATGTATGCGCTCACTGTGGGCAAACTTACACAAACACAAATACACTAACACATACTTGTACATACAAACTATAATTTCCGAAATAAATATAATGACGACGTCGCAATGGCATATTAAAAATAGTTGTTTGAAAAATGGCGTCGATTAAGCGAAGTAATTTTTGAAAGAAAGTGGAAACTTCATTTTTGATTTAATTAAAGATTTAGACCTCTTATTAAAGTATTATATGAGTATGTATGTGTTGATGCACATATACGATGATATAGCGAACGTGAAATTGTGAGTATATGTGCATTAGGGCGGGTCAATTTGTATAGCGCGGCTTTGTTCGACATTGTTTCCAGGGGTTTCGGATTCTACATAAAATTATAAGACTGTTTGAGCCACTCTAATGTACATTACTATTATTATTATTGAGACCTGCATTAATTGCATGCATATATAGGTGTATGTATATACATTAGGGCAGTTGATTTTTTTTCGACATTTTTCCTAGCATATTCAAATTCAACCAATAGAAACAAGATTGCGCCCATTAGAGAGTGCTTGACGTCACACTATAAATTTAGTGTTTTTTTACACATAAAATTCGAAAATTTTTGAGTTTGATGTTTATTTCTGCTTTTTTAATTTGAAGCGACCAAAAATTTTGAAGCTAGTTAACTTTAAAGTTATAAAAAATTTGTATATTATATTAAAAAAATTCTAAAGATGGCACTCTCAGCAGATTTGAGTGCTATTGAAATTTTTTTGATTCTTATAAAATTGAATGTTTTGAAAATGCAAATCTCACTTTTTGGCCCTTTCTTAACATTTAAAACCTTTTTATAAATTTGGAAATGTATTTAAATTTACTGAATACGAATTCAACCCATCGAGGTGTGCAAGAAAAGATGGAGTTCCAGCCAGACGACTTAGGTCACTGGGCGCTTCTTTCTTCGACAGTCTGAGGCAGCGCGCCAACCTATATCCCAGCAATCTTCTCCATTATAGCAACAGCTCTGGCTGGCTGTAGATATCTGCCTGTTGGAGGTCTCATAATGGTATCGAAACGACGCTTCAACGACGTATCAACGACGAGACTGGCACTTCGCCTATCTACCTTTTAACAAGATTTTCTTAACATAAGATTTAAATATTTACTAGGATGGATTTTTAAAACCCTATTTTTTCCATACAGTCGATTGTACATAATCATAACACATTTATTTAAAAAAAAGTACATTTTAAACTATTTAAGTAATTGAATAAAAATTTGGTTCTTTTTTCTTTAAATGGTCATTTTAATGATGTAATCTGCTTTGCAGCGCCATCTAGCGGTTATTTAAATATCAAGTAGTCATCAAAAGCAAATTCTTTGTAAGAAGAAAACCTCAAGTAAGAATTTGTAGTAAAAAAATGGCATTCTTAATACTTTAGTAAATATCGATCTTCATATCATATTAACAGCGCACTAATTGAGGACAGATTCTTTAAAAACTTGGATACTCGATATTCACTTTAGAGCCATGCTCTAATTCAGTTTTTTCTTAGAATTCATTGTAAAATTTGAATATGCAAAAAACAAAAAAGAAATCGAAAAAAAGTGCTGTCCTAATGTATGTATATGTGCCACCTACATAGGCATGCAATTAATGCAGGTGTCAATAATAATAATTGTCATGTACAATAGGGTGTCTTACTAAAAAAAAACTGCTGTTTTTGAATGGGAATCATAAAAATTGTAATATTTTAAAACCTATGCCAAAATAATTCCAAAAAAAATTAAGATTTACGTGAGTTTGTCCTATTAATAATAATAATTGCCATGTACACTAGGGTGCCTTACTAAAAAAAAATTGCTGTTTTTGAGTGGGAATCATAAAAATTGTAATATTTTAAAACCTATGCCAAAATAATTCCAAAAAAATTAAGATTTACGTGAGTTTGTCCTATTTGAAAATACTTACAAAAAAACAAGATTTTTATAAATAAAATTAGCTTTTAAACAAAACAAAAAACTGGAATAAATAAGCTCAGATAACAGAAGAGTTTATCTAAAAAGGTCTGCATAAGAATGCTAAAAGATTTTATCAACGTGGCCACCGTAGCCGAATGGGTGCGTAGATTCGAATCTCCATGCATGGAAAACCAAAATGACTCTCGGCAGGCAATACCAAACCTGTGTGTATTTCTGACATGAAGAAGCTCCTCTTAAAAAAGTATCTGCCGTTCGGAGTCGGCTTAAAACTGTGCGTCCTTCAATTTGTGGAACAACTTTAAGACACATGCCATAAATAGGAGGAGGAGCTCGGCCAAACACCCAAAAACGTCACAAAAATGTTTTTGATGGCACCCTCTTTTAATGAGTTAGTGCGTTGGAAGTTACATTTCTAGCTGACTTCCAGTGAAAGCTTGGTGACATTCGGTTCAGTGGTACAAAAATGAGTTTCGAACAAAGAACTAATACCAAAGTTTGTTTACGTTTACCGAAACATTTTAATTGATAAAAAATTGTATGGTGATAATTGTCTATTTCGTGCCAGAGTTCATGAGTGGCGTACACGTTTTAGAGATGGTTGTGGCGACTTAAAATGACAAAGAACATATGGGCCGCCAAAAATCAGTAATAAGCGAAAATTCCATCGAAATTGTTCGTAAATTTATCATAAATGAAACGAAATCATTATTGAAATTCATGAAATAGGAGTTGAATATCTCCGAAACATCGATTTATCGTATTTTAACTGATCATTTGGGCTTACGAAAGCTTTGTGCACGTTTCATTCCACACAAGTTAACTGAGGACCAAAAATTGCTCATAATTCAACATTCGAAAGAGGCGAGAAAATACGAGAACTTGCTTTAGAATATTGTAACTGGTGATGAAATGTGGTATTTCCAACATCAACCTGAAACTAAGTGTCAAAGTGCCGAATGGAAGGCCCAGACAAGCCATCACTCAAAAAATCGCTTTTGGAGAAGTCAAAAATCGAGTCGATGCTCATTTTTTACGATTCCAATGGAATTGTCCACAAGGAGTGCGAGCCAATGGGCCAAACCGTCAGTGCAATTTTCTATCTTGGCGTTTTGAAGCGTTTGTTCTCCTCGAATTCGCCTGAATACCGCGAAGGAGGAAGCTGGTCCGCTCTAATATCGAAGTACTCGGATGTAGTCGAGAGAGAAGTCAGGCATTCTTCGACTATTTTCGAACGCCCAAATAATGACCCCAGCGCCCTAATTGCCGTCTGGCTTTCGGTAATTACAGAAGTGAGCAATCAACCCACTGCTAATTTTAATGCAGCTGCCTCCGCTTGGCAAACACTATAGCGGTTCGAAAGCCTAAATGTGAGCTTAATGGGGATCTCCACGCAGATTACACCTCCGCCAACTTTTTCGTTCAGCTTCGACCCATCCGTACACATGGAGCTTACATTGCATAATTTTCCTCTATGACCTGCGTGACATGTGACATTACCAAGCAGCGTTTAAGCAGCGTACTTATGCCTTAGCTTGGTATTTAAACGCAGTATTCCGGATTTACCTTGGCGACCCTGTACATTGCCAAGACGAACTCTTAATGAATACCTGTTGTCCTCAATTTTCGTTACTACACCTATGGTTAAAATTGTTTATGTAGACAATCGAATGCTGCCCGTACATACATGCACACACACACACACATGCGATTACCTACGCCAATGTTGTTTACTGTTTCTCAGTATTTTTCAATGGAAAAAATACTTAATTCATATGTTTCGCAATTTATTCGTCTTGATTATTTCAAAATCAATTTCCTTTACGAATCAAGATTGGACACATACAAAAATACGTATACAAGAATTTCAGTCTCACCATTTGCGGGCGATATTTTGACGGCTACGACGGAATTGGTAACCAGAACTGCCATCAAAGCGTTGACAACAAGTGCCGCACGGTACATATTACATGCATATATACATAAATAGTATGCATGTATGGGTGAGTGTGTACACTTGCATGCCACGACGTCACTCATACGCATCGTTGACGGCTGTTTGACTTTGGCGCTCTTTGGTTGTTACGACGTAAATTGGTAATCATTAGGAATACTGCTTCATTTAAGTCAGCTAATTAAGTATCTAAGTATGACATTAAGACCAGACATTAAACGGGCATGTACATATGTACATATGTATGGTACGTATATATACACATGAACTAGTTGGTCTGTTTGTTCACCTGTGTGCTGGCGTGTTAAATGGCACCATCAGCATGACTAAATGTTTGTGTGGGAAACGCGCCGAGCAATGAGACTCAAGAGTGAAACAAAAAGAAGCGGGTGTTGGAGATGATGATGGTGGTGGCAGAGGTGAAGGTAGCTAAGGCAAGGTTTGCTGCTGTTGTGCTCCATTTTACCCATTCTACTGAAGCGTGTTGAATTTGACATGCTTGTTTCTAATGAGAGCGTAAAGCTGTGAGACGGGGGGTTGGAAGGTGGTTACTTTGGAATTTCTTGGAAGATGAATGTGTAGAAAAAACAAAACATTTGTGTGTGTATACTTATTAAATATACATATTAATATATCATCCTAAATTGAAATACTGCAGACGAAAACAAACAATGTTAGTTCAAGTGTTTTATGTGCACATGACTTTGTTGACTGTCTGCTACTCTGCTTTATTCCCAACAAACAATTATTGCTGAGTTTAACCTAAGATTAAATAAAGCACTAACGTTTTTCTGAAATATCAAACGTTTATTCTAAATAATAGCACCACTTTTGTTGCCGCGTGTGACAAAAATTACACTGTGCAACAGCCACAAACAAAGACAAAAATGCGCTATAGCAATGAAGAAAGAAGAAGAGCTCGTCGCTGCGTCAACAAAAATAGTTTTTGATTTTTTGTAAATTTTGGCAATAACTATTTTATTAGCATTATCTGTAGCTTACATTTCTGCCTTTGTCTTTTTACACATATATATGTCTAAATTTTTTTTGCTGGAATGTTGGTACAACTGCCCTCTATAGTGTCGCAGGGTTTGACCGTGATCTGTCAATTAGCTTGTTTTTGGCATTTAATTATATAAGGTTGGCCAAAAAGTCTTGCGGTATTTCCGCAAGCTTGTCTTTGCAAGCGCGTAGTTCTAGTTGTATTCGTCGCATCGGTTCACGCTAGAGCTTTTTGGAAAGCTCTTTTCACGTGCTAACACGTGTTTGATTAATTGTTGTTTGCTTTTAGTGGTTCGTGAGTTATAGCGTCGCAAACATGGAGCAAAATAAAGAGAAAATACGGCATATTTTACAGTACTACTACGATAAAGGCAAAAATGCATCTCATGCTGCCAATAAAATTTGTGCAGTTTATGGACCCGATACAGTTTCCATATCCACCGCACAACGATGGTTTCAACGTTTTCGTTCTGGTGCAGAGGTGATCGAAGATGCGCCACGGTCCGGAAGGTCTGTCGTCAAAAATTGCGATAAAATCGCTGAATTGATCGAAAGAGACCGGCATAGTAGCAGCCGTAGCATCGGCCAAGAGCTAGGCATGAGTCATCAAACCGTTATAAACCATTTAAAGAAGCTTGGATTCAAAAAGAAGCTCGATGTATGGGTGCCACACGACTTGACCGTATGGATGCATGCGAATCGCTTCTGAATCGCAACAAAATCGACCCGTTTTTGAAGCGGATGGTGACTGGCGATGGAAAGTGGGTCACTTACGACAACGTGAAGCGCAAACGGTCGTGGTCGAAAAGCGGTGAAGCTGCCCAGACGGTGGCCAAGCCTGGATTGACGGCCAGGAAAGTTCTTCTGTGTGTTTGGTGGGATTGGCAGGGAATCATCCACTATGAGCTGCTCCCCTATGGTCAAACGCTCAATTCGGACCTGTACTGCCAACAACTGGACCGCTTGAATGCAGCACTCATGCAGAAGAGGCCATCTTTGATCAACAGAGGCCGAATTGTCTTCCATCAGGACAACGCCAGGCCACACACATCTTTGGTGACGCTCCCGAAGCTCCGGGAGCTCGGATGGGAGGTTCTTTTGCATCCACCGTATAGTCCGGATCTCGCACCAAGTGATTACCACCTATTTCTGTCTATGGCGAACGAGCTTGGTAGTCGGAAGTTGTCCACAAGAGAGTCCTGTGAAAATTGGCTCTCCGAGTTTTTTGACAATAGGGAAGCGAGCTTCTATAAGAGGGGCATTATGAAGTTAGCATCTCGTTGGGAACTCGTCATCGAACAAAACGGCGCATATTTGACTTAAATCGCATTATTATAACCAATTTTATGAACAATTGAAAATTCAATAAAAATACCGCAAGACTTTTTTGACAACCTTATATTAGTCAACCGGAGGTGTGCTCTGCGATTTTCACTATGAATAAAAATATCGAATAAAACATTTCTCTAAAATGTTGTGTTTTCAACGGGATTTCGTGTGCTGAATCATTGAGTATGTTGCAGAAAGCCTATGGCGAGTGTGCTTTATCAAAAACACGGGTCTACGAGTGGTATAAGGCTTTTGCAGCGGGCTCAGAAGTCGTGGAAGATTTGCCCCGATCTGGTCGCCTATCAACGTCTTCAACGAATGAAAACGTCGACAATGTCAAGGAAATGGTACTAAAAAACCATCATTTAAGTTTGAAGGCGATAGCTCGTGACCTTAGCGTGTCTCACGAATCAATTCGCAACATTTCACACCATCAATTGGGCATGAGACGTGTGGCTGCCCGACTCGTTCTAAGAGAGTTGAATTTCTTTCAAAAAATTCATCGAAAGAAGGTGGCTGAAGACATGCTTGAGTAAGTGAATTCGAACCCAACGTTTATCCAGCGCATCACAACAGGTGATGAGACGTAGGCATATGAGTTTGACATGCAAACCAGTCAACAGGCGGCTGAATGGCGCTATCCATATGAGTCGAAACCCAACAAACCACGTCCAAATCGATCAAAAGTGAAAGTCATGCTACTCGTTTTCTTTGATTATCATGGTGTCGTGCACTCGGAATTCGTTCTAAATAGTTCCATGACAAATAAAGAATATTATTTGGATTTCTGATAAACTACCTCATCCACCAAAAAAATAGGTGCTATCTCTGGGCTCTGCTCATTTGACGAAAAATTTGCATGTGAAAGCAACAATAAAGTTACCGAGCGAGATTTCGCGCCAGCTATTCTCAATGCTGCCAACTCCAATTCAAGAGAGATTTTCGTTAGATCGCCTTCAAACAGGGAAATTTTTGTAGCTTCATCATTGCGAACTCGTTTTTGGTGTTGCCCGTCATGTTCTCACAATTTGGAACTGTTAGTTTTTAGTCTGATGTCAACAACAACATTGAGAGGAATGAGATCACAAATGTTGCGTATATTTATGAAATTTTTCTTAGTTGGCAAAAAAGTTGTTTTTTGTTGCACGGTGTAATAACAACATCTTGTCCATCAACAAATTTTAAATCTTTGAAATTCCTGAGCTGGATTTTAGAATGATCTTAAAAAGAATTTACTTATGAAAAATTTCCCAAAATTTTTTCGAAACACGTTTTTGCTGCTTGTTGGGTTGTATCATAAACTTCACACATTTTGTGCATCACCATAACTCATGATTAGCTGCTATACTCGTACATATCTACATACGCGTACTTCTTTTTCAATTATATTTCTTCTTCATCTCCATTGATTCTTTAATTTTATTATTGTCATCTGTCGTTTGCTGCAAATAGACGTATGAACGAGTACGATGATAATTAAGTTAGTTGTTGACGTTGCTTTTGTTGTTGTTGTCGTCGTTTGTATGTGAATCGTAAATTTTTTTGTATGGCCCAAGGTCAACTCGGCAGCGTCGCGCCGCATTTATTCTTTGTATTCACTTTATAGCTCCATTTGATTTGCAATGAATCTTAAAGTAATTTGTGGGATTATTTCCCATTGTAATCAGTAGTGACGAACTACAACAAAAACGATCATATTTTGTTGTTCTTTTCGTTTTCATTTACATTGAGCGCTCACTGAATAACTCATCAGCGCCATTAGTACGGTTACAGTTTATTTGATTATTGTTGTTGTTGTCATAATTTTTTTTTGATATAAAAATTTGAACTCAAGTTTTCTATGATTTTCCATGCTTCATTGTTGTGTATTTAAAAGACTTTTTCATAAACTTTTTTCTTCTACAAAATTTAACGCGCAACCGTGGCTTTTGTAGTTTTCCAAGCATTTTTTGTTGTCTTATTTTTGTTTTTTGCAGCATCTTGCGGCAGGTGCAAATGGCACTTCGTTATGGCGCACAATTTACTTACTTAGATTCATTGACGTTACAAAAAAAGGTAGCAGAAAAACAAAAATACCCGCATGCAATGCCATCCAATTGTTGGCGGTCGTACGCAAGCGTGAAAAGGAAGCTGTAAGTTGGGTTGCCAAGAAGAAAAAGGAACAAAAAAAAAGAAAAAATTAAATAAATCACAATGCGATTATTTAATAGCGTGGAAATTGTTCCAATTTTTCAAGCACACGAAAAAAAAAAAACGTACAAGGTGTTGAGCGGAGTGTGCGTACCTGACCTTCAAGATGATAGCGAAGTTGGTGAACATGTCGCTGTTGTTTTTGTTTTTGTTGCTGTTGTTATAGATTATATAGGCAAGTCATTTTGTATTGTCACTATTGGATTTGTCGCGCATTCGAATTTGTACGAAAGTGAATTTTAGCGAAAGTGTAACTCATTGAAAATTTGCATAATGCGAATGGGTGTGGTGAAGGTGAACACCGTTAATTACGTAAAAAAGCCATTTAAGTGCTACATTTCAAGTGTTTACGCTATGAACTTGAAAAGGACCCGAAATTGAATAAATCAAGTAATTGAAGTGCCTCAAATAAATAAATAAATGATGACTTAATGAATTACGTTGGTAGATAAATATTTTTTATAATGAATTTGTAGTAATCTTTCAATTTACGCGGTGCTTTATTCGAATACCAATAAATATGAATAAATATTTTGCTTTTCAGTTAGCATGCAAAGTACACTGTCCACTGTATAAGTACATCAAAATTTGGTTGGAGTTTATGGCAGAAAAATATTGCGTTGGGGAAAAAGAAATCCATTATTTTCTCGGTAGATGTTTGTAGTAATCGATATCTCGTTAAGTATCAGTCAAACAATTTAAAATTTATGGTGACATTTCGCACTAAAAGAAAATTCTTTTGCCGTTTTTTTTTGTTCCATTTAGTTGTGAGTTGCAAGGTGTTAACAATGGAGGGAAGAGAGAATTCGGTACATTTTACAGTTTTTCTTTGATAAAGGCGCTAATGCAAGCCAGGCCGCTGAAATTGTGAATGGTGTTTATAGTGCCTATACTGTAACAGCTTTAGTTGTTGTTGTAGCAGCATAAACATTCGCCATATATGTACGGGGAATCCTGTTGAAGTGACAGTCCTTCTCCAGATATAAATCCGGGTCATTCCGGTTACGAAGAACCGACTGTTGTGCGAACGACTGTAACAGCTAATTACGTGCAATTTTGGTTTCCTCGATACCGTTCAGGCATTTTTGATGTTAAAGGAAATGCCGGCATGTTAGTAGCCCAGGATGTTAGCCCAGGAGCTAAAGATCGACCTTAAAACAGTCTTAAGCCATTTGCAAAAAAAATTTTAGATAAAATAATGGATTTCTTTTTCCCCAAACTTATAATGACCGATAAGAGTTGAAAGATAATTCGACAAAGACAATATGTATCCAAACGAGGAGCGTCAAATTAAGTTACGTGCAAAATTTTATTGGCGAGCTTTACCATGGTCTTCCTGGACACCTGCAAAACGAAGCCAAGGTTGTTGACCGAAGTAAGCCTCCTTGGTAAACCTCCGAAGTTAAAGCGCTCAGTATTCCGTTTGCAGATTCTTTCACCTCCTGTAAGTGGCAACGATGAGTCGGTTGTGATGCGACTTCGTCTTGGGAAATAAGGAAAAGCCGTAACGGGCGAAATCGGACCTATAGGCTGGTTGCGGCAACGTTGAAATGCATTTTTTCATCGCTTGTATAATGAACGACCAATGAGCCGATGTGATGTCGTGTTGCAAGATCCAGCCATTTTTGATTAGTTCGAGCTGCCCATGGATTATGTTTACGTTTCTCACTCAGGAACGTCAAAATAAAGCCTTTTTTGTAGTTTTTTTTTTTGTCGTAGAGTTGGCGCAAAGCATTGAACGCCGAAGTGTGGAACTTGTCTTTTTGCTAACCGCACTACAAATAAAGCTGCCACTGCATAGACATGTCTATCCGCAAGAACATGCTCCCGATCAAAGATTTCGCGAATATCGATAATAACTGTCAACATCACTTTCAGTTGTGGCGCGGAGATATTTGCTTTGTTTGGCCGCTTCCTACGATTTTATACTCACTGTAGACTTTGTTTATGGGTCTCGGAGTCGTACTGAAATCTCTGCCGTCGCTGTGAATCTCATCGCAGGTAGGCTGAGTGCCCTGGTGTGGCATGCTGCTGAAAGCAAAGACTGTCCAAATTCACGGCTTAATATTTAGTTCACCTGAAGTCGTTAGTATTAACCTTAAGCATTGATTATTTCAGGAAAAACGCTACTGATTTGTACCACTCATCTAAATCTGTACCAAACTGTCAATATCTGCTAATATTTTGGCTTCTGGTAGCTTCTGTTGCGAAGATGCGAGCATTTTATTAGCAAACAATCACTTCGATGAATATGCAAATATGACTTTCCGTCCATTTCGATCTGCTGCCGGGCCTCAAAGAAGAAGCGAATAGAAATTAGATCTCATTTGCTGAGGCAATGGCGCCGGTTGTGAATAATAATGCGAAAAAGAAGTGAATAGTATGAGATTTTTTTTTTTCAGAGATGCCTTTCATTTTCGACGCCATCAAATGGATGTATGTTTTGCGCTAGAATTTTTTATAGACTTATAATTTTGGCTCATTACTTCCAATCTTTTTTTAGCCATTCCATACCGCAAATAATTATAAATAATTAGAAAAAAACTTGACTTCAATAAATTAGCGGCCGCCGTAGCCGAATGGGTTGGTGCTTGATTACCATTCGGAATTCACAGAGAGGTCGTTGGTTCGAATCTCGGTGAAAGCAATATTAATAAAAACATTTTTCTAATAGCGGTCGCCCCTCGGCAGGCAATGGCAAACCTCCGAGAGTATTTCTGCCATGAAAAAGCTCCTCATAAAAATATCTGCCGTTCGGAGTCGGCTTGAAACTGTAGGTCCCTCCATTTGTGGAACAACATCAAGACGCACACCACAAATAGGAGGAGGAGCTCGGCCAAACACTTAACAGAAGTGTACGCGCCAATTATTTATTTTTATTTATTTATTTACAATCGAAAGCGTAAAGAAATCTAAAAATGAGTTGACTCATCCGAAAAAGGCTAGTTTGTTGAATATTTCTGAGCTAATAAATGGCGTGGATTAATAGAGCGGCTAATTCACAGTTCAAGCTTTGGTTAGCAAAATGCAAGAGTGTGAAAATGTGAGTTGAGAAAATACATACATACGTATTGTATAATTTACAGTGAATGTCATTAAAAATGCTACAGCGATTTTTTTCAGACTTTTAACTTAAATAACGTAAAATAAGAAATTAATAATTATGTATTTAAAACAAAATTTGATAGTAATTTAAAAATCAATCATTTTTTGAAAAAAAAAATTGACGAAACTCTTTCGAAAATTCAGATTTACTAAAATATTTTTGGTTATAAAATTTTTTACCTCACTCATGATCACGATATTTGGTAGAAAAAAAGTTAGAAGTGGTTTTATTACCTCTGTGGTAATTTTTACCCAGTAGCGATGAACGCCGGGTTAAGTGACTAGTAAAAGCTTAAAAATGTAAAATGTTTTGCTGAGAGCCCTATAGGTCGATTACACTGTATGTAGAAGAGAGCGAAAAACAAACAAAAAAAGGGTATCAGCGATTCGAATGTTGATGTCTAGATTTTTTAGGGGGGATCATTGTTCCGCTTCTTGCATATGCTTATAGTAAATCGCCATAGGAGATCACGTGGGCGGAGCATTCTTTTGTATATTCTTAGAAAATTATGTGTTCCTTACATTTTAGATATATGATGTGTCCAGCAGTTCTATGGAGCATGAAACAACGGCGAAAATTTTTGAGGAACATTTTGACCCTCTAACTTCTAAATAACCGCGTATTTTTTACCTGTTTTGCAAAAGAGGGCCTACAGTTTTAAGCCGACTCCGACTTGTTATGCATGACTTTTTCATAGCAGAAATACATTTGGAGGTTTGTCATTGCCTGCCTAGCGGCGATCGCTATTAGAAAAAACGTTTACTATCATTTTGCTGTTTCGTGTACGGAGAATGGAACCTATGCACTCCCGAGCCGTGGTCGCCACCAACCCATTCGGCTACGGCGGCCGCCAAATCAAACCAATTAAATTAAATATTTCATGAAAATTCTCTGGACAATTTCTTACAGTGCAGGCGGTAGCTGTAGATGATTGGAGTGCCGCCTCAGTGCCGCGGTAGTTTTACTGAACTTAGAATCTTTATTTTTTAATTTAATTTAATATACATTCTGCTGGTTATATAGCTTATTTACATTCAACTGATAGTTGCTTGCGCCAAATTCTGTTACCCATAGCTGTAACCACTGACGGTAGTTGCTATTCGTAATATTCCCATTAAAAATTTCGCCCATGTAATGTTTTCGGTAGGAAGTATGATGTTTTGATCCCAGATAGAGATCAATGGTTAAGTCCAGAGAACCTATTAGCGGAATATTAGCACAGTTTCTACACCGACGGATTCAAAACCAGTGATGGTAGCGGATCTGGATGGTACTTAGATGAAGACACTAAGTACTCCTATGCCACAGGGCAGATGGCCATGGTATTCCTTACGGAAGTCTATGCCATCTTAAATGTGGCGTACTGGCTAATTGAGAAAAAGTGGCATGGTAGCAGTATTGGAATTTGTAGTGACAGTCAAGCTGCACTGAAAGCCCTTGCTAACCCACGCTGCTCTTCGAAGTTAGGCGGTGAATGTAAGACGAAACGGAACAGTGTTGTAAAACACAACAAAGTTAGTCTTATTTTAGTGCCTGGACTTTGTGGTATGATAGTACATGGAACGCCTTAGCTGATAAATTGGCTAATGAAGGCTCTGCAAGTATGCTACTAGGCCCTGAACCCTTTCGAGGTGTCAATTCCGCATCGATTCAACTATGGATTGACGACTTCATGAGGTCTACCCATAGAGGATATTGGTCTAGGTTGAACTCGTGCAGAGTAGCCAAGTGTTTTGTGAAAGAACTAAACAGGAAATTAGCGACCTTTCTCCTAAAATTCAGCAGAAAGGACCTGAGAGTACGGGTGGGTGTAAACACAGGGCACAACGCTTGTGGTCAGCATATAGCTGCCATGGGGGTCGTCGACAGCCCTGTCTTGAGGATGACGACACTGCAGAGCATTTTCTCTGTAGCTGTCTGGCGTTTTCCAGAATCAGACTTAGGACCTATATCCTGCGAAATACTGAGTATGGATAAAGCTCTTTCTCTTTCGGATCTCTTAAGATTCATCAATGAATCCAAGAGATTTGTGGAAGAGTGTCCTCAACTAATTTATCCGTCTTACCACCCACTTTTTATATTTCCTATCTATATTCTTTTTACTGAAATCTATCCGGGTGTAGTACAATGGTCTCTTGGCTGAGTGCTTGGGCTTGTTCAACCCCCCACAAATCTAATCTTATCTAATGGCTATGGACCGAGATGCATGGAGAAAAATTGTGCAGGGAGCTAAGGCTCACACCGAGCTGTAGTGCTATGCATGATGATGAATGAACGAAAAGTATGAGATATCGTTTTGGTTTTTTTTAAGTTTTTGTTTTTGTTGATTTTGAAACTTTGTTATACAAGATGGCGCAAAATTAATCATCCAATTTTGTTTTTGAATAACTATTTTACAAAATAAAAAAAATTTATTTTGGGTCATGGTAATCTTTACTTTGATCTTTACGCACTTCATTGCTTGCCTGTTCGTCTACTGCAGTTGTCTACTTTACAAGCGTCAAATACGAGTATGATAGACTTACGACGCCTTTTGCAAAAATTATAAATATTCCGATAGGGTGATTAATTTTGCACCGCCTTGCATAAAAATTATATTTTTATAATAAGCTAAATAAAATAAGCAAATATATGCAAACAAATAGCAGTCGTATTATGAGCGACACTCACTGTATGTTTATGCGATTTCGTGTAATTCCCTCAAAGCTTGTTTTGATGCGAAAAGTAATCGCTCATTTAGTATTTTAGTATTTATAAGCAAACGTTTAGCTGGTTTTTATTAAAAGTTAAAATAATTTAAGCTTAATTGATAATTGTGCACGCACACATGCACACAGAGACAGAAGCACACACGCACGCACACATGCGGCATACTCAAGTAACCGGAAGCTTTAATTCGCTTTGCTGGCGGTTATGCACCGTTTGTGATTACACCAGAGTGGTGATGGGGGTTTTGAGCTATTTTCCTTACGTACATAGCAGACCGTTAGCAAAAAAAACAAACGTCTTGCGATAATTGAAAACGTTTTTGTTTTGTTCCACAAACCGCCTCGTCCACCTCGTCCTCTCTGCCTGTTCTCAATATGTTTTGCTCGTAAGTCAGTTGACTATTTTTCACTGCTTGGCGTGTCTGATGTTTAAGGTAAACCGATAATCGTTCAGCCCGCAACACGCCACACAGCACCAACCAAGTGCGCTTACGAACCGCACATTGCCGCCACGCTATGTTGTTTGTGGAACGGTGACGACAGATAGACACGACGGCCGACGGACATCCCTGCTGACAGTAGGTAATATTTTTGCTATTATTGGCCGTAAATGTAAATCGAAAACGGTCGCTTTAAATTGAAATTGGGAAAGTTGTGAAACAAAATAAACTCCAAGCGCTTGCACTACAACTACAATTCGATTTGCGTTTTGCTACGTTTGCACAGAATAACACTTTGTACGTAAAAGTTTGAAACGAAAAAAAAAAAAAAATTGTATTACATTTTTTTTTTTTGCGGCACCATTGAATCAGCGGCGGTGGTGCTATTTGTGTCGGACAAGGCTGTCGCTTATTCATTTGCGTCGCGCCGCGCTGCGCTTCATTCTACTTACGTGGTGCGCCGCGTTTCGCTTTTCTTTTTTCTTGCTGAACGCTTCTTTTACGTAAGCTGTTCAATAATTCAAATGCATTCTGTATTTGGATAGTTCGAACTGACTATTGGTCTGTGTGGTGACTGTCGCCAAAGGTGCTCACTTTACTGTTCACTGCACACGCGCGTTCATACTCCAAATTGCATCTTCAATGCGCGCGACTGCGGCGGCGGCGGCTTGATTGTGGGTGGAATGCAACTGCACCGAAATGCATAAGTGCGCGCGCATACATACATGGAGAGTGGAAGAGTGCATGTGAGTTTGTGTGTTCTTGTGGCCTCGCGCGCATTCAACGAAACGCACACGCGCTCCGCGTCCGCGTTAAAAATGGCAATGCAAATATATTTGGGGCAATTTTCGTATAATAATGCAAGGAAAATGTGTTATTAAAATTGCACAAATTCAAATAAATAGAAAATAAGAGAGAAGTAAAAGAATTCAAATATTCACACACACACACACACATGTTTACATGCATACACATGTATGTGCTGTATACTTTAACCTTCTCCTTTTTTGTGCATCCATAATGAGGAATAATTGTGAGTTTTTGTTAAAGAAGTTATAGGCGCGCGCCACTTAATATGCGGCGCACAGTGGACAATGGCCACTCTAAAAATTCGCATTTAAGGGATGCGGTTTTCGAAAGCAAAAATGAAGTTATTTAAATGCGGAAACCTTCACTTGAATATTAGGTTAGCTTGGACGGAAAAATAAATTATTTGTACGCAGACTGTCTTGGTTAATCTTGGCAACCCGCTGTGGGGACCGCAAGTCGGCTACCAAGGTTACTAATATAATATTAGAGCTGACTTATTAACTAACGCAGACTTTTAGAGTCGCAAATCATCGTGGCGGTAAATGCATTTTTGTTCTCTCATGCGCTTATTAAACTCTCGGGCCGATACACATTTAAAAGCTACTTGATATTCTCTATTTTGTAACGGGATTCAAAGTGTTTGAGTTCAAATTCTAATTTTCACATAAATTATTCGCGCGTTGCTGAAGTTTCGTTATTGAAAATTTTTCATTTGATGGCTGGTTGAGAAAACGAAAAGCTTCAAAGGGCAGTTTGAAATAAGGAACAATTTATCGTCTCAGTTCCACGTACCATTCATACAGTTTCTTTACAGATGCGTCCAACATAGTGGAAGGAGTAGGAGCGGCTATCTTTTGTCTGCAGTTTGATTTGAAAAAGTCTTTCACACACCCTATTTACTGCAGTTATTTCAAGCTGAAATCTATGCCGCAACAAAAGCAGCTGAATTTGTTCTGGAATTAACTGCTCTTAATACTCGGACAAACATTTTGATTGCTAACCAAGCGGCTATAGAATAATTATGGTTCCTTCGACTAATTCGGAACGTGTTCAACAGTGCAGATACGAAATTCATTAATTTCCTCTGTGGAAATGGGCAGGTTCGTATTTACTGGATACCACGACACAAAATAATAGAAGGAAATGAGAGAGCCGATGAGCTTGCTAAAGCAGATATTCACTTGCCGAGATTGAGCACGTCAGACATACTCGTATGGCCATCACCCTCCTTTTTAAAAAATGGAACTAAATGAGGAACTAACTCTGGAAACACAGTCAATATGGGAACACTCAACTTCATACAAAACTGCCAAAATTATGCCAAGGAATCGGAATAACGAAACTACAAACATCATTTTATTACGGTGAATAGGGACAAGAAAAAGCAGCTTCTGGTAATACATAAGAAATCTTCGCGTATTGGAGCATACATCAGTATAGGCAGGTATAGATTTAAGGTTGTAAAGGACTTCGTTTATCTAGGATTCAGCATTAAAAGCACGAATAATTTGGAGATCAAATGAAGAATAACTCATGACAACAATTGCTACTTCGGGCTCGGCAGACAATTGAGAAGCAGTTCTATCTTTCGACGAACAAAAACCAGGCTCTACAAAGCCCTCATCATCCGTTTTGTAGGATTTATCATTTGCACAGGTACAGTTGGTATGTAGATGGAATGCATGAAGTAGCACTCTGGCACTCCCCAAGTAGCACTAAAGCGCCTTTTTGATACCATTATGAGCCTTCCGCTAGGCAGATATCTACAGCCAACCAGAGTTCTTGATGTAATGGAGAAGATTGATGGGATATAGGTTGGTGCACTGTTTCAGGCTGTCGAAGTAAGGACCACCCAGTAACCTTAATTGTCTAGCTGCCAAACCCAGGCATTTACAGAGAAGGTGCTCAACTGTTTCCTTCACTGAAAGGTTTCTATAACTTCTTTAAATTGTGAACCTAGCTTTTCTACGTGTGACCGGTAAACATAGCTACGAGTTTGGAAATGGTATGTAGTTTCGAGGCTTTTCTGAGTCCTCCGTCTATTGTACTGGGGCCAAAGGGTATTCTAAATAGCACATGAAGAAATGAAGATCCATTTTTTCCACGCTTTCCTAAGAAATAAGTTGTCCAATTCCCTTTTAACAACAGTTAAGGGGATACCGTTGATCGCGTAAGAGGTCCCTGAGACCAATTTAGTCTACTTCCTGACAAGCTAGTCAGCAATTTAATTTCCCTCAAAAGATTTGATCTCCTCCTTACAAGAGTTTACTAGTTTGGTATTGACGTTAGAAATTAAAAAGTCACAAGTAATTTGCTTAAAGTCAGCTTGGCTAAAACTTCTGTTTTGTAAAGCTAAATTTAAGTGAGCAGCATCGCGAAAAGAAAAATAATTTTTAAAATATTAACAATTAATTTTTAAATAAAAATGCTTCAGCGTAACCTGAGCACGAGTGTCAAAAACATAAGCCTCGTGGCCTAATTTGATAGGTTATCCCGATCGAAAATTGTGCACGCCTATAGTAACACCCATTATATGAATATCAAGTATTCATTCACACGTATGATTTTATGAATTTCCATTAAAATAACGTTCTTTGTCCTTCTGCACCTAACTGCAAATTGGCCAAGTTGATTCCATTTAATGCATTGTGTAATGAGTAATGATTTTAATGCATCGATTATTAGAGAATATATTGATTTGTGGCAATGGTTTTAATGATGATTGCGACGGGCATGCCCATGGCTAATAGTCAGAACGCTTATCTCACGCAAAGTGTCAACTTTAATACATACGTCCAATTCAAATAAAAGCTCGACACCAAAGAGATCGTAAAATCTTTTATGACCTTACATTGATTTGATGGGCACAGTTATGAAGACACTTGCTTATGCACTTATGCTTGCAAGTGCTCACTTAAAATCGGGTGGGCTGCAAGGAATGTGGATTTGCGCTCGTATGCATGAGTGAATGTGCATATGGATCTGTATGCGAGTGCCAATTCATTTGATGTGAACATGAAGAAAAGGCTGAGACCACCTGTAAGCGATAATTTACCAATTTACAAAAATTTTACACTACGAGTCCATGAGAAGCGCTATAAATTGTGGTCAAAGTACGTGAATATGTAGATTAACAGAATATAGGGGGTATAAAGTAAGGTACTTTGATGCGCACTTCCTAAATCCATTACTACATAGCAAATTTAGTTAATGCTAATACCCATCCAAAAGCTGTCTTGCTAATTTTGAGCTTAGCTGAAAGTATTCGCGTTGTCAGCAGTTAGCGAATACAAAAATTGAGCTTCCGTAATGATGTGCCATAAAGTAGGGCATCTTGGAATATCTGGAATAGAAATCCGATCTAAGAAGAAGTGTAGCTTAGACTTACTTAGCTAGGTGGGACAGGGAAGGTTCATTGTGATTGTAGTATTTAGGTAGGTAAGTAGGTAGAAGTGGCAGCCGGTTTCTAAGCCAACTCTCTCATGCCGTTGCCGATCCCAGTTTATCTACTACTCCTCGTTAAACCATTTTGTTTTAAGTGCAAACCCATTGATCTGTCTAACATTTATATCTCTAAGGTCATCACTATCATTCAAGAACGATGAGCCAAAGTATCTAAACCTAGTGGCATACCACGCTGGACAGTAACAGAGAAGGTGTCCAACGGGCTCTTCCTCACCCCATTCTTGCAGCTTCTAAAATAGTTGAAATGAGATACATTCGATCTTTGAGCATGCCGATTTGGGAGATAGTGACCTGTGATCAAAGCAACTAATATAGAGACGCTTTTCCTTGACCGTTTAACTGCTTGACATCCCATATTGTCCAAATTCTTTTTGTAGCGTTAGATGTAAGACTATCTCGGTTGGCTCAAGTTACCATTGTCACTTGAACCACGCAGTTTGTAGGTTGAGAGTGGCATACCTATAATCTCCATACCAAGAGGGAGGCGAGTGGTAGTGCCTTCTCTCGCTAATTTGTCCGCCTTCCAATTCCCTTATATGTCACTATGTCCTCGCACCCATATCAAATGGATGCGGAAATATTTCGCCGTCTCGTTAAGAGATGCTAGGCATTTGCGAACAATGATGGAATCAGTGACAACTCCGCCAAGAGATTTAGATGCCGCTTGGCTATCAGAATAAATATAGATTTCTCTATGAGAAGTTCGTATCAGATACGTGATGCCTTGTTCTCGCCAAGACTGAGAACCTCGTATCAAATACGAGTTTGTTTATACGCACGAAAAAGCCTTTCTTCAAAAGTGACATACGCAATCGTCGCTCGATTCATAAGTTAAAGGGTTAATGTCTAGAGTTTCCGTCTGAGATACGTTACAGTGATTAGGAAAACGTACCGAAACGCTTACTTTTGGCTTCTTACAGTAGACGCCAAATCCAACCATATTACCATATTGTCAAACTCTGATCCATCAGTAAAGAGCCATAAACAGGTTTTCCGACCAGGTACATTACCAACTCACTTACGTCTATTAGGAATTCTAGTAGTAAATGACCTATTAGAATATGGTTCATCCAGCAATAGTTAACAGGATTAGTTGGACCTAGATCGAGTGTTATGGCTGAGTGTACAACATTTAAATCGCGCCATTGATTAGTTGCAGCAAACCGAGCAGCAGTGTTATCTGCATTCTGTATGTATACCAACCAAGTCTAGGGGAGGTAAGAAGAACAGAGCATTCAGAGCAGCAGAGGGTGGGGTTCTAAGAGCACCGCTGTTACAAATAAAGCGCTATACGTTGAACTCTCTGAAGCCTGTTTCTAATCGTTGTCTTGTGGTATCTATCCCTTTTGAAAGATAACTTTTGATTGTTTTGAAATACATTTTTTTAACTTCAGCAAAAATAGAAAAATTAGTTCTTGACAATAAACATATTCTGAATGAAAAATGTTTAGCAAAACTCATTTAAAAAAATTGAAAGGGGAATTTTAATATAACTAAATCTGAAAAACTCAATTAAGATATAATAAAAAAGTATTTTTATTTTATAAAAACTCTACAGTAATGCTCAGAAAGGATTTTCGCAGTCCTAAATTTTATTAGCCTTAAACGAATACGATATTTTGGCAGATCCAGTCAGCTTTTACGACAGTGTTATGATTAAACTTTCGAGTTCTTCAAATACCCCCTTTGTTGGGTACCTGGCCGAGCTCCTACTCTTATTTGTTGATGATTTCCACAAACGCTGGAACATGCGGATGACGACTCGGAGCGGCAGATGGTTTTTTATGAGGAGTTCTTTCATGGCAAAAATACACTCGAAGGTTTGCCATTGCCTGCCGAGGGGCGACCGCTATTAGAAACACCTTTTTCTATCATTTTGCGTTTCACTTTCGAATGAGAGTCACGCACCTACTTATTTGGCTACGGCAGCTGCTATGAATGTGCTGCTTCATTTGCTGTAGGCTAATAGATCTGTTTAGCAAGTAATCGCTATTCTGTTCCAAAAAACGTTGCTAGAGAGGCGTGTTGACTTTAGTCGGTACAAGTTAGCAAGAGCTAGTAACGAGCTAATTCGAGCGCGATGTAGTGAGTTTTTAATGTTTATTGCTATACAGAAGGTTGTTGTTTTACTAATCTGAGTTCCATGGTTCTGGTATTTACTTATTTGCGCTCGATTATTCAGGTGGAATTTTGCAGCTGTGTAGAAACTTATCCATTACTTGGCCGACTTTTAAAGTAAGCAGAAATCACCTTCAAGCCTTTTATACTTTACGCCTTTTCATACTTTTATGTTTTTATCGAAAATTTTGGCATTTCTTGGCATAAACATATAAAATTTTCACTCCATCATCATAGCATGGCAGTTCGGGGCGACCCCTTGTTTTCATTACAATTCGCCTCCGAACGACACTCGGTCTTCAGCTTTTCTTTTGACATCAGTTATGTCCATAGTTCTTATGTCTTTTTCTATGTCTTCCGTATTTTTTTTCTAAGCCAACCCCTTCTTCTTTACTAATTCTTTATTCATTGAGTTAAAAAATTCATCTCATCCAAAAGTTGAAATTAACTGGTGAACATTTTCGTGCGATAATTTGTTACAGTTTTTGATGTAGCTTATTGAGACAGGAGTGCATTGATCAGCTTGCCTCGCCTTTTGGCGTTGAAGCACCATTGGTATGAAACACTGGTACGATCGTCGATCTTTGCGCGATTAATTTCTTGAAGGCCGTCCAAAAGCTGTTGTTGTGCCAGGAACAATCGATGCTGTGCGTCAATTGATAACGCAAGATCGTCATGTCACGCCATCTATCGCCAGATAGACACATCTCTAGGCATTAGTGAGACAAACATACCTTCAATAATGCATTAAAATTTGGTCGCCAAGAGGACTTGTTCCCGTTCGATACCGCATAATTTGTTAGAAATATTGATGAAATGGTTGAAATGTCACTTCCCAAATTGCACTAAAGCGCCGTTTTGATACCATTATGAGACCTCCAACAGGCAGATATCTACAGCTAGCCAGAGCTGTTGATGTAATGGAGAAAATTGATTGGATTTAGGTTGGCGAACTGCCACAGGTTGTAGAAGAAAGGAGCGCCCAGTGACCTAAGTCGTTTAGTTGCCAAACCCGGATATTTACATAATTTGACAATCGTTCAAAAAAGAGCTCGTGTCGATCAGTGCACAGAAATGTTGAAGAAATTCAGTCGCGGTGGTTCAAAGCACGTCTATGACAAATCCTTGACCTTTGCATATAATAACCGGAAACAAAACAGCAATCGGCATGGGTGTTCCAATAAAAGTCGGAAGAGTTCTCAAAATTTTGGTAAAGTCGCAACTGTACCACTAGAGAAACTTAAAACAGTCAGTTTTGAATGGTAAACAATCATTTGTTTGCCAGAAGTTTACGGAGAATTAAAGAAAATCATCGGCTCTCACAAGAGAGTTTTTGATCAAAAGATCGAATTATTGAATCATACGCCTTACAGCACTGATTTGACCCTTTAAGATTTTTTTTTGCCGAACATCTAAAATAAAATGCGAGATCAACGTTACTCAACGTCTGAAGAATCCGTTGAATCTTTTAACAGCTCGTTTGGAAGTATCCAGTTTTGAGTAGCAGATCTGCTTTGCAATTGGGTTCAAGCGTATGCAGAAGTGTGTTGAATTCCAAGGAGAATATTTTGAAAACAGATTTCATTATTGAGCGAAAACATAAAAGCCAATCTCATATTAAGTTGTAAACAATAACAGTTTGGATCTTAATTGAGTCGATCTGCTGCCGAAGACGTCTCTAAGATCGTTACAGATGACGGGTCACAGTTCTAAGTGCATGCATCTGAAACAAAACAAAAATCCGCCGTATGGGTCTTTCACACCTAACCAAAACTAAACAGAAATTCTTCACACTCGAAGCACTCGGAAAAAAATGTTATAAGGCATTAGGTCAATAAGGCGAAATAATTCTGAGTATTATTATACTATAAGTTACCAGAGCGCCGGTTTTGAGTGCATAGTGCCTAATGATCAAAGTGTTGGTCTGAGTGTTTGAAAAAAATGGCCGGATAATTCTCCTCCTCGAACAGAGTTCGGACACATCAACTCAAATAACTATTTGACTGATGAAAATGAAAGAATGGTTGAATGAAAAATAGCCACACCAGAATGTCCTAGTTTTCGTACAAAACGCAGAAGGTTGTCATAATGAAACTATTGACATATAAAGAGTGATCAGATTGGAGGTACTTTTTCCAATAGGGCTTTTGATAGATCACGCGTGACTACTGTTGAACGAAATACGTAATTTTTTTTCGTATTCATGGACATTTCCTCATGGAAAGGCTTCAACAACGTTTACAAATTGTATAACTGTATTATGAAAATTGATGCTCTGTGAAAAGTGTTCATCGCGGGCTCAGGCCAAATTTTGGTGTCTATAACCGTCCTACCGCACGCCCTATTCGGCAAACCATCGGCAAAACTGAGAATAATTTTATGGTATTGGATGATACTCGACCGATTAGATCACGTACAGCTCGAAGTGAAGATAATATTGCGGCTGTAAATGAGAGTTTAGCCGAAGGCCAGGAAGGATCGATTTGGCGCCGATCTCAACAACTTTATCTATCTTATGGTTCTATGATATTTGGACGATTTTACGCAAAGTTCTTGGTTCGAAAGCATATAAAACACAGCTAGTCCAGGATTTGAAGTCGGCCGATCTTCTAAAGCGTCATAATTTCAGTCGTTGGACTCTTGAAAAACTCGCCGAAGATCGATATTTTGGGACGTGAATTTTGTTTGTTCCAGCCTATGGGCTGGAAGAATCATTGGCCCATATTTCTTTAAAGACGAGGCTGGCGCCAATGTAACAGTGAATGGGGAATGCTATAGCGCTATAATCGGCTTTTGGATGCCGAAAATTGCAGCCCATCATTTCCACATTATTAGTTTCAACAAGACGGTGCTACTTGCCATACAGCCCGTGAAACAATGGACTTACTGCGCCATCGTTTCGGTGAGCAATTACTCGGACCAGTGGATTGGCCACCAAGATCGTGTGATATCACACCCTTTGACTTTTATTTGTGGGGTTATGTAAAGTCTAAATGCTTTGTGGATAAACCAGCTTCGATCGAGGCATTGAAAGCCAAGATTATTAAGAGATTATTTAAGAGATACCGACCGAAGCCTTCCAGCGAGTCATTCAAAATTGGTGTTTACGGATGGTGGCCGAATTATGGCGCAGTTGCGACGAACATTTGAAAGGGATTATCTTTAAAAAATAAATGTCATGCATGGTTGTACACAAAAATAATAGAGACTGCGCAATCAATTTGAATTTTCGTGATTTAATTTCAATTTAAAATCTAATACCTCTAAATTGAACACCCTTTACAAGCAAATCAGCTGTTTTGCAATGCATGATGCCTACATTGTTGTTGCGGCGGACTAGCCGTAAGGCCAAAGGAGAGATTTGAGCGTCTTTTATCCAATCCGCAAAATCTGTGGCACGAATGTGGCACTCTATACCAATACTGACAATCAATTCAGTTGTCATTCAAATGCGGCGCCGAAACGGACTCATTCTGAAAGGCCTATAGAGGCCGCCAGCCATGCAGCGCCAAAAAGCGTCAGCGGCTTGCAAATCAAAGATAAACTTGACAGCAGGAAAAGCCATTCAAAAGCATTCGGACGTTCATGTTTTTGCAGGTTTCTCAAGTGGAATGGTTCAAATGCTTTTAGAAATGGGTCGAACTCTTGTTTATGAATGGATCAGAAGGCAGAATATTTTGAAAGACCAGAATGACATTTTCAATAAAAAATATTTCTCCTTATTAAATAAGTATTAGGCTCACGGTATACATAATTGGTGTTCCTCTTACTACAAACAGTCATTTGCCTATAAGTGCGATTTCGCCTACGTCTGTTTATACTTGAATGCTAATTGGTAAGAAACTCTTTCTTGTAACTGTCCATTTGAAGATGACATATCATTTCACTATGCACAATTTATTCTCTCCACCTACACAGTGTGACAAGTGGTTTTTTATTTTTGTTCTTTTTTTTCGTTTTAAATTCCAGTTATTGTAGAAGGAAATGCTGAAGTGACTGTCTAACACTTACCTTTGGCGCTTTAACGGTGATGCTGGTTTTGTAGTGCTCTTGTTGTTACTGTTACTGTTATTGTTGTGAATTTGAGCAGCATGGACTTTCGGCTACATCGGCCAACCAACTGTAACTGTATTCGTTGTATTGGTCAGCACCAATTGGAAATGCACTCGAGTGCCGTATCTGCCGAGTAAATTGCAAATGAGCAACGGAATCACGCGGTTTCAGCGAGCGTACGAAAGCCGAAAGTGCATGTTTGTGTTTGTGTATGCGTGTGTGGCTGTATGTAGGGACCGTTTAAGCTCGTACACCAGGTCGCATAAGTTTCCCGCATCTAAAACGAGACTGCTTGCAATTAATTGCACAACGGACACCCAATATAATTGCAAACGGAACGGATATCCGCTGCCCGGTCGCGCGTCAGATAAACACGCTTGCACATAGAAACGGGCAGACAACAGATAGGTTGTTGGTTCGTTGTTGGTTGGTTGGCTGTAAGGCTGCTCCACAACTAGTTGGTCAGGCAGGAAGAAATCACAAATCACAATTCAAATGATCAGCAGAGTCTCGTTTCTTTTCTTTTTCTGCTTTATTTTGTTTCTGCCTCTTCTGCTTCTTCTTCTTTATTTGTGCACTTGTGGGCAGCTTGTGTGCAACCGTTATTTTAAATGGCTGTCGCTTGCAAATCGCTGTAGTGCGTTATTGTTGTTGTTGTTGTGCTGCTACTTGATGGCATCCTTTATTGCGCTGCTCGGCGCTGTTGTTGTAAAGCGTGTGAGCGCGCAGGCGCGCACTGGGACACTTCCTCCTTCAGCCGTCGGCGCACCAACGGATGTTGTTTACTGTGCACAGCACAGAGATGTTGCACTTTACAGTTATTTTTTATTGCAGCTTTTCTTGTCGTTTTGTTAATGCCAGCAATTTTATCGTTTTTGTTGTTTGTGCTATTTTTTCTTTTCTTTATTGTTTCACTTTATGTTTTTTTGTTTTTGTTGCGCCTGTGGTTGTTTGTTGCTGCTTTTGTGTCACTCTAGTTGACAATTTTGTACTTTATTGTTGTTGCTTTAAAGTCCGATTTGTTGTTGTTGATATGAAACTGTTGCTGATGACGCTCAGTTTGCCGTTTTGCATGTTGTCTCATCGAGTAGTGACAATTCTTCGTGTTGTCTAACGGTTAGCACTTCCGATGGCTTTGCACACACGTACATTTGCATGTGTGTAAGGTGGACAATTGCACGCCAATAAATGTAACAGCACTCGGGCATAGGTACGAAGCATTGACTGATGGCGGAAAGTGTAAACCTATTTTCAAATTGAAAGTATTTTGTTGTTTTAGTTGTGGTGGTTCCGGTAAGCCACTTGCAGTTATGTATTTGTTGCTTTGTGGAGAATAAAAGTTCCGATAAGCGAAGAGAGGGATTAAGTTTTTGAGCACTAAGTTAATTGGGCGAGGCCAGTTTAGATGTTTTGGAACAATTATGTAATTAAGTTCTATGGGACATTTTTTATATAGTTTTTTCTTTGTTACTGAAATATTTGAAAAATGATTAGTATGCGTTCTAAGTTGCTCGAATCGTCAGGGAAAGCAATAGAAAAATATTTTGTTGAAAAAAAAAAATAAATTTTTTTCGGATATTTTTATACACGCGCAACGTCAAAATATTGGCATAGTTGAAAAATCCCTTTAAATAGGTAAGCTATTCAGTTGGTACAGGTGCCTGCATTCTAAGTACGGATAACTATAACTGACCTAAATTAAAATGCAGAAGCAGGTAAGCAACTGTGTGTCGGTGAAAGGGCATTACAGAGCGAAGTCAGAATCACTTGAAATTAATTTTGCACGCCAATAGTGACTTTATTTGAGTTTATTAATTTCACATAATTTCTTTTTGATAATTGTACTTCTTGGTATTAAAAACCTAGATTATTTCATTTCAACTGATTTTCGTTCCATCATTTATATTATTTTAATTTCATTTACACTCTCTATTCCACAAAAAACCGAACTTTTTCTAAAAAAGCGCCATCTTTAGAAACATTTTTGAATTCGTTAACGCTGTGAAATTAGTAGGGCATGCGAATGTAAATAACTTCAGTTATTGCATCAAATTTGCTAGCATGCCTTTTACAGCGGCTGGAAAATATGTTTAAAAAAAAGCGGCAATTCGTTTAGATACATGGATTACTCGCAGAAATCATCGAAAAGTGCGTGATTTCGTTAGAAATATTAAGAAATCGGTTGTAAAATGGAGTTAAGGATTCCGTGTGTATCATATAATATTTTTATTGAGTTTTAAAATATGCATTTGATGCTCTGACAAAAAGGCACTTTATTTCGTTGCATCATTCGTTACCTTGCATTTGATTTAACAATGCACAAAACTGTATTTGGCGTTGAAGCGGAAGGGTCGTGAATTAATTGTAGCTTTTAAGTGATTGCCATGGGATATAGATAGCTCGTTTGGTAACATGAAAAAGTGACTCGCAAACTGGGATACGAAGCAGATGGCGTATATTCACTCATATATTCATTATTAAACAAGTTTTGTCTTTTTTCAGTAAAAAAAAGTGAGGAATTTTTTGGAATAGAGTGTTTAATGAAATAAAATTTGAGTTCAAGAAGTTAAATTACACATTTTAAGTGATATATTACATATTCACCTATTTAATTTAATTTTGTTTAATTTTTAATTTAGTTTTAAGAATTTAAATTTGGTTTTAAGTTAATGTTTTATTTTAAACTAATTTAAATAATTTGAATTTATTTAGTTTGGCTTAACTGAATATATTATAAATTAATTATTTTGAATAGTTGTAATTAATTAAATTGGATAGTTTTATTTTAATTTTTTACAATACATATACATATATATAATTTATTTTATTTGAATTAATTATTGAATTTAAATTATTGAACTAAAAAATAATTTAGCATAATGTAACTAAATTTAACTTTATTTGATTTTATGTAGTTCAAGTTTATTTATTTTGTTTGATTTATTTTATGCAATTAAATTTGATTTAATTTAATTTATTTAAATTTAATTTTAATCACTTCAATTTAATTTAATTTAGATTAATTCAAATTTGCCCAATTCAATTTAATTTCTTTGAATTTAAATATACTTGATGTAATTTGTCTTCATTCAATTTAATTACATATAATTTTAATTAATGCCGATTAATTTAATTTTGACTAATTCAATTCCTTCTGATTTTATTAGGTCTAACTAAATACGAATTTGTTTAAATTAATTTAATTAAAATTAATTTAATTTGTTTCAATTTAATTAAACTTGATTTAAATAATTTCTTACAATTTAACAATATTTAATTTTAATTAATTTAAGTTCATTTAATTTTAGTTCAAATTAATTTGATTTAATTTAATTTGGAATATACGCTTAGTTTAATTTGAATTAATTTAGAATGCTTTAGTTGAGCTTAACATAATTCTGATTAATTTAAGAAATGTTATAAATTTCAACGCAAGTAAATTAATTTAATTTTATTTAATTTAATAATTTAATTTTGTTTAATTTGATAGAATTTAATTGAAATGATTTAATTTGTTGTAATTTAATTCAAATCAATTAAATTTAATTTGAATTCGTTTGTTTTAATTTAATTTAGTCGAGATTAATTAAGTTTAGTGGAGTTTAAATTAACTTGATTTACATATTTTAATTTTTTTTAAATTTAATTCAATCTAATTTAGTTGCAATAATAATGCATTTTAATTTTATTGAATTATTGTTAACATAAATATAATTTTATTTTGATTTTGCTAATAGTTTTCTTGTCTTCCAGCGAAAACAATTTCCATTAATTTACTAGGCTGTATGCATATTCAATATTTATTTTCTCCGCAGTCACTCGTTTTCATTTATTTACCGCATAAAATATTAACGTCTCAATTTTCTCGAGTGATATTATAAGTATACGCGTACTTCAATTTGTTTACATTTATCACTGCTGCCATAAAACTTCCGCAATGATTCGATTTAAACGCAGCATTAAGTTTCATTTAGTCACAATATCCATTATCGTAATTACTTTCTGCATATAATGTGATTGCTTTTTATTTAAATGGTCTCCAGTTTTTATTATTTAATTTTCTAAAATCAGCTACAATAATTTCTAGCTATTCGATGCCGTTATTTCATTATAATTGTGCTTTTTTATCATACCATAAGTGGAGCATAAATTAGGTCATTTTCAAATTCATATGTACATTTGTATGTGTGTATATATTTAACTAATTTTCTTTTCACACAAAATTTGGTAGTAAATGGAAAAAGAAGGCAAAATCTCATCCGACCGACTGCGCCCAAAAACTCATCAGAGCGCACACGGACGTTGGACTGTGGGCCAAAAATCGCAGACTATGCGAATTGATTGCGGACGACACCACCAAGTGTCCGTTAGTCGGGTAATACAACACCACGGTGATGTTCGCGCGCGCGCACACTCATGCTCGTCGAATTCGAGATCGCACAACACTCACTCAACACACCGCACACATTGAATTCGTTCGATTTTGGTCCTGCGCACCACCGGACATTGCGACAAAACACAACCGTAAAGTAAGAGATCGTCTTGCTGACTGGATGACGCGCGCATATAATCCATAGCCGACGTACATTTCCTTCAACTCATCGCAAAACGCTACGACGACAACGCTTCACTTCAAGCTGAAGCTGAAACTGAAGCTTAAGTTGAAGCGGCAGAGATGCTTCAGTTCAGACGCGACGATCGAGGTGAGCGCGACGAACTTGCTCTGCATTCATAAAACAAGTCTGCAACAATAACAAAACAAATGCATAGACAAACACACATACACACACACACTTTGCTATGTTATGGCTAACGACAGTAACGGCTTTTAAGAAGAAGAAGCAATATGGGCAGCAAGAAATAGATCCACACATTGAAGAAATGTAACAATTGCCAATCGAGTAATCGCTGCCGCTGCCACTGCCACCGCCACCGCCACGATAGCCGTCACCGAGCGGATGGGCGACTATTAAAATTTACTCTAATTCAGTCAACCGATGACGTGAACGTCGCATACCACAATATAACGAACGACCACATCGATTACGATGAAGCCGAGGAGCTCAGTTAGCTGAGCTGAGTTGAGCAACGCGCGCTACTCAGCACAACTGCGGTCGGCGCGCAAAATCGTTGCAGCGGTTCGTTTGCTAGTATGGGGCGGACAATATGTGAGCTGTTAATGCTGCTGCTGCTTCTTCTTCTTTTCTCAATGCACCACCCTCAGTTCGAGTACGCATGCAACCACTTACACTAGATGCGCAGACACACCCTCGCAACCACGGCACTACGCTCGATGGCAGTAGCAACGCTGATGCATTTGAAGAATGCTTTGGCGTGTATGTCTCCAACAACGGTGGCGGTAACGGTATATGTTGGTATTTTCAAATTAGCAGTATGTGTACGTATGTATTTTTTACAGTCAAATTTTGGCGCGTCACGACCATTCTTCTCAGCTACGCGGTGGTGTACTAAAATAAAAGTGATCTTAACGCTTCAGTTTACCCTAAAGTGGAATTGGGCAAGACAAGGTAAGTACTGCAGACAAGCCAGGCATTCAAAGCAGCGTCAAAGACTTAGAATCGACAGACAAATAGACAAAAATGAAGGAAATCGACAATATCACAACAAAATGCTAGCAACAGCAGCCCAACAACAAGGGAAACACCAACTGGCATCAACAAACCTGAGTAGAAAAAACAAAGCCACAAAAATGTCCGAATGAGATCGTCGCTGGCATCGTCAGCTAAGTCGCTCAATTTCTTTACCAACGAACAGAGGAAGCAGACGAACAACTGTAACAAAACAAGCCGAGCGCCAAGTATGGCTTACGAGTGCAACAACAAATTGAAGATGGAGGCGCAGAAGCTAGACAGCGGCAGCGGCTTTTACTGAATGAATCTTGCAGTCGGCAGTAGGCAAACAGACGACGCCGACTTTGTGTGAAGACTGCGTAGAAGATAGCAGCAACGTAAGCTTCAGCGTTGTAGTTTATATATATATGTATGTGTGTATGTGTGCCCTGTATCTAAGTTTGGGTGGAGTATCTTCCGCCCAAATACGTTGCGCTTGATTGAGCCAAAGCCGGCCACTACCACTGATCGCAAGCAATGCTCGAATGCGTTCCACAAGCAACCAGTCTGCGATTGCTCTCTTCTCGCTCTCTCTCTCTCTCTCTGCTATACGTAGAACACAAATTTGAGTTGAATGATTTGGCCCATAACGGCATCGTTTGTTGACGAACATATTACGGGCCACTAGTGGTAGTCATCGTCGACGTCGTCGTGCATAAATATTTGGCCAGCAAAAGTGAAGTTGGACCACGAGCGGGTTACTCGTCATGATCATGCTTTGTTTCGAGATGAACACTCTCGCTCTCTGTTGACTTTTGTGCGCACAAAAAGAAAAGAAAAACAAGGACGTGTCTGCTAGAAGAGCATGAGCTTACTAAACGTTTCACAAGTCTTGGCTCGACAGTCTGTTTGCGGACTTCTTGCTGATGTGGTGTGCATTGTCTGCGCACACGCAAGATATCGCTTCATATATGAAGTAAAATAGTTCGTAGCAGACTTACGCGAACGTCTTGAAATCTGTCTGCATGATAATGGTCCGTGACTCTTGAAGGCACACCCTTCACCTTGCCATCTTTTTTGGCCCAACGGGCCGGCTGGCAAGTAAGCCAAGTAGCTGGTCGTGCACACAAAGAGGCGGCTGATGGACAAGGCGACAGACTGACTGAGCCAAAGAACGGCTAGCGGCAACCGCACCACCAGTAGAGGTGCACACATTGAAGTACTTCATAGGCCCCGACTGCTACTGGTCTATCTTACTGAGTTGGGCATTTTGACATTTGGAAATTGGAGTGGAATGCGCTCTAGTCCGTTTGAACTTCTGCCAGTCCTGGCTGTCAACTATGCACTTATACAGCGTCTTATTGTAAGTTATGCAGTTGAGAAGGTCTTCTCGTGCAGGCTACCGATTAATGCACAGACCATGCCACGCCAATTCAATTCAGTGCAAAGCGGGCAATGCAAGCCAAACCGAAAACCCGAAGTGACGTGGCAAAACATGCAAGTGTGGCCAAGTAGAGCAAAGTGTCACGCTTTTACGGTACACACACAAGCACATAAGTAATCATTTCATGGCTTTTCCTTGGCTAAGAGAGCAGTGAAAAGCGTCCATAGCGTCGTTGCACGAAATCGATCAAATCACAAATGACTGGACAGTGACAGTTGAACAGTTGAACATGGCTTGCATGTCATTTGTGTGCTCACACACACACACACACGCGCACATAACCTTCACTTCGAGCGGTGAAAAACAACAGAAGCGCTTCGTGTGTCAGCCTGGAAAGCAGTGAAATGTAGTGCATACCAGGGCAGCTAGCCAGCTCTACCTACAAATGTAACCGTTGGCCGAACGTTTGTGCCGACGATTGTGTCTCAGAAAAACAAATGAAAGCCGAGACTATCTACTTTTTTCCGCCATTCGAAACGGATGCGGGCACGCGCACTCATTCGAATGGTACTTGGCGACGGACATTGGGAATGATAGTTAGTTAAGTTGGTTTGCGATGTGTTATTTGCATCCGTGCATCAGAAGCTGCTCAGCGCTCCTCAGTGCCACGAGCGGATTTACGTCAATTGTTGGGATGCTGCAAGAATGGTGACACTTTTTGATTTTTGGGCCTTCAGACTTTCTTAGTCTAATTAAGGTTATTTGATGCTAAAGGAATTAATAAAATGAGGTTCGAACTTCCATCGCATGGTCTTTTGTGCCCTCTATTCATCCGAGTATCTCATCCAAACCCTGTTCCCTTAATAAATCTAAGATAGAGTTGAGTGGGGTTGAACGTATGTGCCTTTCTTCCAGGCGCAACCGGCCAAGATATCTGGTTTGCTGGAGTCTCCGAGGACTGATCGCAGAAACGGCAGAAGTCGATGGATCATATCTCAATCTGTGCATGTGACTACGCAATCTGCAGTAACCTGTGAGAATGCCCAGGAGTATTCTCAGTTTGATGCTAGAAAATGTTTTGTATTTTCATAATGCAAATATAAACAATTTTTTCAAAGAATATGAGTTTGTTTGAGGAGATAACCTCCTAAGAGATTGGCATTGGGATAAAGAGACTAGTCTTACTACCACAAGGAAAAAAAGTGGGAGATTTGTTAGGTTTTATCAAAAATGTCAGGTGCTGGCAGGATAGACTTAAGAGTAAATTTTCCTACAGGTGAACTTCGATTTGCACGGGATTTGCACAGGTTGCAAGGGTTTTTACCCCATCCGAGCATGAATCTCTTTAGTATGCCTCAAGACAAATTATCTACTCTCCCCCAGTTATGGATGCATACCGATGTAAGAGTTGTAGGATGCTCAAGCGAATTCGCTTATCTTGTTTCCAGATATAAATTAAGGTACACTGGTCGACCAAAGAGGTATGAGCGAATAAGGACCTATAACCAAATCTTCTGTCGAATTGGACAAATGGCTCAACACGCTTCCAATTAAGGTGATCCACCTCTCGATAAGCGCCAAATGATAGAAAAAGTTTTTCTCAAACAGGGGTCGCATACGACAGGCAATGGAAAACCGCCGAGTGTTTTTTGCCAAGAAAAAGCTTCTCATAACAACCATCTGCCGTTCGCAGGATACGTAAAACCTGTTTTCCATTTTTGAAAACATTTCAAGGAGTATACAACAAATGAGAGGAGAAGGAGCTCGGCGAAACATCTAACAAAGAGTTTAAGTGTCAATTATATGAGTGCCGATCTCTCCAAAAAAATTATCTCCAATATCGGACCTCTTCCTCTAAGCTTTTTAAGAAATTTTATGATGCTGTTTAGTTTCTGGACATGTAACCTTAACTGATCAACTTCCTGTTGAACAATTACTGAGTAGACTCGGTGTAAGTACTGGAGAGCAATAAGAAGCCTCAGACAGGCAAAACTAGTTGGTTGCTTGGCCAGCTTGAAGAGTTTTCTGTCAATAGATCTATTCATCTATAATTAGATACCATAGCGACGTCTGGTGGGCGCATAGCGCTTTGATATGGAATGGGAACTTAATTTTGAGGATGATAAGACACCCGCGTAGGTTTTGTAGCACAATTCAACCTTGGCCAGGTAAATATTGAAGGGGTCTGTTTGGTTTAGGGTGGTGGTGGAGATGATGGAGGTGTTGTCTGAGTGGCACAGCTCAGACACAATTAGCGTAAAACATGCCATACTCCACTTGTAGAACCCCTTCTTTTTATTAGTCGAAACATTTTAATTTGATTATGGATCTGCCTATGTCGTTTATTTTCGTTTCTGCAATTTCTTTCAGGTTGTTCACTAAGAATTTCTCCAGCATTCTATGCCGTAGAGCACCCAGACTTGAGCACTCACACAGGCAGTGAAAAACTGTTTCCTTAGATTCTTCTTGATTGCAGCTTCTACATTTACTGTTGATGGCCATCCATCTTTCTGTCATGGGAGACTTTCATGCTTAGGGGCACTTAGTGTTTCTTGGCCGAACCGTGCACGGAAATATGGTGATACAAAAGCCCATTTGGCTCCGTGTTCTTCTTCGTTCTGCTACAGCCGGTTTTCTATTTATCGATTTGTTTATTTCAGTGGAGTTCGAAGCGAAACTATGGGACTAATATCCGTATCGTGGCTTAAATATAAATCCAAGATTCGAAGATATACAACGATATTAAGCAGTGTTAACCGGCGGTAGGTTACTCCATCATTTTCTTGTGGGAGTTTTGATTGTATGCGTGCGACTTGCGTATTACTACCGATTGCTGTAGGGCAGCCTTTATGATGAATGTCCTCTTAGCGCGCAATTAAGGCCAATTTGGCTCGTCCGTAACGTTGAATATAAAAACTTACTTTCAGAAATAAATTTTTGTTCATTTAGGACTGTTAAGTGTCATACTTAGAGATCGTTATTATTTTCAGTAGAAAATATTCTTGCGCAACCTAAAGTATGGCTTTTTGAAAAAAGCAATATAAAAATGGATTATGAATTTCTAATAAACTAAATCCTCAGAGTGCTATAATCTCTAAGATCGCCGTTGCCGAGTGGGCTGGTGCGTGATTAACATTTGGAAGGACTTAAGTTCGAGTCTCCGAGCATGAAATACCAAAATTATAGAAAAAGTGTTTTCTAATAGCAGGCAATGGCAATACCTCCGAATGTATTTCTGCCATGAAAAAGCTGCTCATAAAAAAACATTTGCCGTTTGGAGTCGAGTTAAAACTCTAGGCCACCCCATTTGTGGAGCAACATCAAAACGCACGCCGCAAATAGGAGAAGGAGCTCGGCGAAACACCCAAAAAAGGTATAAACGCCAATCTTGCTTGCCGTAGTATCCGACTAAGCGATTTGGGTTCAGTTGAGCAGAGAGTTTTCGTGATAAACGATGCCAATTTGAACCACCAAGTCATTCCGAGCCCCTCTCCACCTGGTATTTCCAACGCAAAGGAGTCATACGTCTAGTATAGAGGGCAAAAGGCGAGATCTGATAAAGATAAAATCTTGAATCTCAGTTTTATCCACTAAAGATAACTGAAATCCCCGCATTCAGAGAGGCAAAAATGCTCCTGAGCTCCGAATAACGAATCTGCACATGAAATGAGTCACGTCAGTAAGGCGAGAAATATTCATTTGTGCTCTCATACTTTATACATCATCATCATAGCAATTAGTGATCCAGCGACCAGTGATTCCTTCACAATCGCGCTCCATGCGACACGGGGCATTGCGTCGCTTCTCCTAGCATTTATAAGGCGCAAATCTGTATTAAAATCGTTTGCCCATCTTCTTGGCGGTCTTCCACGCTTTTTACTGTCCCTAATAAGAGAGTTGAATGCCTTTTGGGTAATTCTGCTTTCGTCCATCTTGAGCAGGTGTTCAAATCTACTCAGCCGCTAAGCTTTAGCGGAACGCCCAATGTTTTGATCTGATATCAACTGTTCGATCTCATCATTGTCTCTGATTCTGTAAGGTCCATCAGCTTACATTACCGCTTTAAATATTCTTCTTAGAATTTTACGCTCAATGCGGAGAAGGTTGTTCTTTATATTAGATGTCAGTACTCATGCTTCGCAACCTTGCTTGCCTTGTTGCTACTCCTGTAGATTTGTAGTTTACACCACCTCGATAGTAATTTATTTTCGAGAAGTTTCACGTGAGCAAAAAAACTTCTATTAGCAGCTTGTCCATCATTCACGCCGATTAGGGGGCATGTAGCGCTGCTAAGGCTTACACCCAGGTATTTAAAACTCTCCAATTTGTGAAAAATATAATATATGGGCCGACCTCCAGGTATCCCCTACTGTAGTCAAATTGAAAAGGAACTCGATTTCCAAATTTTTTTTCCGTTAACAATTTGTCAAAGAGAAAAAAAATATATATATATGTACATATAAAAACTGTATTAAAAAAATATTTTTCTGTTTCGATATAACAACGAAGTTTAAATTGAGAGCTCGGGTCTATAATTTGCAGAGCCTTTTAACCCTGCCTGTCTAATTGTAATCGTTTCAACTACTAACAATAATAAAACTAAAAAATATCATTTCATATGCCGGGTTAAAAAAGGGGCCCTGGATGATCACCTATGCCTAAATATGCCTGACCGTAAAACCATTTGTATTCCATATCGCGCATCTTAATCCAAACCATTTTATGCTTGTGGTTTATGTTTGTCGCGCGCGAACGGGAGTCGCCATGTAGGCGCATCTGGATAGTCGGAATGGCACGGAAAATTGTGTCGCCTAGTGAGGGTGTGGCATCTAACGGCATTGAATTTAGCTCAAGTAAAAGTATGAACGCCACTGATCTTCTTCGTCCATTCCGTCAGATACGCTTCCTGCGATTTAGTCTACATACATAAATATGTATGTCTACAAATGCTTGTATGTATGTAGATATATGCAGATATATGTACATATACATACGAGTACGTGTAAATATTATCATGAAAGATCTTCCGCGATCAAGCTACATATACTTACATATATATGCAGCACCCATCACTTGCTACTTAGTAAGTATAGGCTCATCACATATTCGATTATATAGTTTAGTGTTAAGCGAGCCGTAAAATAAACTCCATCTTTTAGTTAAGCAATCAATTGTAAACTCCTTCTTCTCCTCGCATCATCGTACTCACTATGGTTCGCGCTCTCGCTCGAGCGCATTACTCGTAAGCGACAGCGTTTAAAAATAATTTATTTTGTTCCGTTGAATAGTCAAACTTCATGGTGGATAAGGCATCACGATGAGCGTGCGCACGATGAGGGCGGCGGAGAGCTTGCTAAGCCGTCTCAGCAGTGAGTAAAGTGCGCGCACTTAAGATGCACATAATTGGCTAAAGCTAAGTATGTTTAACATACATACATATAATATATAAACATGCACATGCATACATACATACATACACATAAATAACTGAGTCGGAGGAGTCGATGCCGCCGCACTTCGTCGTCGTCGTGTTTTTAGCCGATGCTATGTATTTACAGAAGACCCGCCCGCTTCATCGAAGTGAATCAACGAATGAAAAGAAAGGAAAATGAGCAGCAGAGGCAAACAACAACAAAAATTACAAAAAAAAGAAAAAATAATAATAAATATGCAGAGACACATACAGCAAGCAAATAAACGTTGAAAATAAACAATGAAATATCGACCGACGGCACTTGGCACTTGGCAGTTAGCAGTTGGCGTGGCGAGCTGAAAGTCAAACATAAACACAAAGAGTTGTGTGTGTATTGCTGTGTATTTTGTGACTTACATAAGTATGTGCGGTGGTGCGAGAGCGACATATTAACTGAGCCATGCTATGCCGTGCTGTGTGGCGCGTGTCATATTGTGTGTTCATTCGCTGTGTGCGTGTGTTTGAGGTGGAGAGTCAAAGTGAAGGCAATATGCATTAAACAGTCAGCATGAAACGTGTTGTCAATTCGAGACTCGAAAGCAAACGATCGTCATATTATAAATCACATAAAGACAACAAAAGCAACAACTGTATTTGTTCGTTTTTTTTGCAGTTCGCTACTTGCCAGCTTGATATTGGCTGTAGAAATAGAAAGAAACTCAGCAAAAACAACAATGAGAAGCCATAAAGAGCAACAGCAAATAAAAAGAAGCAGCGATCTTCATTTCAGCGAATCAGAAGAACACTAAAATCGTGAAGGCGACGAGGAAATAATACGAATACATAAGGCGAATGAACAATTAGATGCTTGCCAAGTATGCTGGTATGTTCTCTAACATATGCATATATATGTATGTATGTATGCATGTATATATATGGAGATATACTTTAATTGTGTGTATTGGTATAGAATTTTAGAAAAATTGCATAAATGTGTGTCTCAGGGAGGTAATAATGAGAAAAATGTAAAAAAAAAAAATAACAGAAATATCATTTTCTTTCAGAAAATTCAGAACAAATGAGCAAATATGTACTAAATTCATGCAATACTGTTTCGTTAATTTGTGTCTCTTGTCTGGCTGCGCTGCAATGCTGCTCTATAAAATTTTCGAAGACTTTGTTTACAACTTCGGGCGCTATCTCACATTCAGCGTAAGGGCTTGAATCGTTTCTGAAGCAAGCGTTTTACATTGCTACTCGAAGGCGCCCCTCAAAAAAATATAGCGGTGTAAAATTTTAACTCCGAGATGCCCAATTGGCACCACCAGAGTGACTGGTAACACAGTTACCGAATTTCAAGCGTTCGAAATATCCATCGATTAGGGCCATATGAGGGTCGCCAAGAGAAGATAAAAAGTGTTGGTTCGCTCCCAATATATGTGCTTTTTAATTTGTGTATTACTTCCTAACGGTTTGCATACATATCGGTGGTGCTTTTAAAGCATACGTAAAATGTACCAGCGTAGTAAGCATAGTAAAATCTGTGGTAAGGCTATTTTATTAATTTTTTTTTTTGTGCTATAGATGTTGTTGTGCTGGTCAAATTAATGCTTTAACTGAATTTTATTATTCTAGTCAAGAACATCTGTGTTAGAGCCCCAGATACCCGTGTATCGAGCAGTGCAAGTAGCTCGACACGCGCCCGATACTCGCTCGAAACTCGTTCATTGCTCAATTGTTCAAGTGTTTGTTTGAAATTTTCGAGCTTTTAAACAATGTAGCTGAATAAAAATGGTAAAATTTTTCAAACGGAAAATTTTATTTTATTCTACAACTAGCTTTAACCCGCGGCCCCGCTGGCGTAGGAGTGGTTTTGAGGGATTTAGGATATGTATATAAAAGAATTACAAACAATAATTTCATAGAAAACAATTTTTTATTATTATAATAACCATAATATTACAATACCCGGCATCCGTTGCTATGCCTCGTTGAATAAAATCAAAACAACCAATCAGAAAAATATCAAGCAAAATTATTTTTATTAATTTTCTATCTCAAACTTTTTTTGAACTTTGCATTTGGGTCATAGTTGAACAGCTTACGCGGATTATGAAGTCTAGAGTGTGCTATAAATAGTGGGAAATATGAAAAACTAAAATTTTTTAGATTAAATTTAAGCAAATATTCGATTAATAGTGGTGGCGCGGCCTGGGGGCTGTGGGAAGGGAGTTCCATCATAAAAACGTGCCTATAACCTTCATTGGGTGAAAATATGAATGTATAAAATTTTTTACGTCATTTCGTCCCCTTAGTATTAAAATAGCCTATAAATTTTTTGATGTTTTGAGAAAATGAATTTCAAACTTTTTGTCGAAAGTAGCTCTCACTCAAATCTCGTTATGTCTGTAAATATTTGTTATTTTTTGACTGACGTTTTGACCCACTTTGTGTAACTAGAATTTGACAAAATTTTGACCACATATAAAATCGACGATGGAGAATCCAAAAATTCAATAAAAAAATAATAGCCTATGAGCACATAGGCTATTGTTATACTAAGGGGACGATTTGGTGTTGTCGTTTCGTAGTGATGCGCGGACAACGTACAGACATTCACCTTTATAGTATAGATTTGTAAAAGTGCTGACAAAAAGTTCAAAATAATTCAAAGTAGTAGAGAAATTACTCGAAAAAGCTCGATATACTCGAGCTCAAGTGCGAAAATTTTCAAGTAATGTGCATTGAAAAAGTGTGCGAGTACTCGTTGCTCATTTGCACGGTCTATTATACTATAAAACGGGCGAACAAAATCGAGAGCTCTAATATATGCATTTTCATCAGAATTTATTGAAATAGAGACAAAAAAATTAAATAAAATTCAAAAATTTATACGGGCAATCCAAAGTGAGATTTTTGTTATTTACCTGAAGTGAATGTATTGTTAATCTCCTTAATACCTGTGCTGTTTGCTTCTAAACTCTTATTAGGTGGCCGTGAAATTCTACTATATTATGAGCTGATCTATGTGACATGCAAAATTCCCCGATTTTGAATTACAAAAAAAATTTTAAATTTTTTTTGAAGAAGTGAAAAAATTTAAACAAGAGAGTCCCCGACTTTTTAATTGCCTATTGAGCCAAAAATATCGAGTTATTTTTCTCTTAATCCCAGAGCGGCTGCAATTTTTCGTGACATTTATGCTAGTCTAAAAAAGGACAAAGCCCAACTAGCAGTCAGACTGTGGAAGTCGTACAAAGTGAATGATTTCAAATGGTTCGGAGAGGGTCTTCTTAATTTTGGCAGAGCTGAGAGTCGTGCTCAACGTCTGGCTAAGAACAGAAGTGAAAATAGGTATGCCTTAAAAATTTACTAATTAGAAAAAAATTTTGAATAAAAAAATAAATAAATAATAATAAATAAATAAAATTTACCAGCACTGCAATATGACATACTGAAGGATTCAAAGGATCATCTTAAGAAATATACCTGCTTATAGTTAGCTTGAGTCAAATCATTTGGTTAATTCGAACTACTTTTAATGGGAATAAGTCAAGCCATTAATCAATCCTGATAAGCCACTGACGATTGAAGGTTTTAAAGTATTATTTTCTTTTCGATGTTATGTATTGAAAAGTACACCGGCATTCGAGATAGCCACATTCAAAACAACAGAATTTTTTTATAAACATAAAATGCTGTAGAAAGTGCAAAGTAATAAATGCATTTTCATAAATTTATTTAGCTTTATTTGGTACAAAATTTTGAACACCTGAAAAATACACGATAAACGCAAGAAAAATTGCCTTCGGCAATATTTTTGATGTCGAGTTGAAGCACCGACCTACCGAGCGTAAAAAGCTATAATATGACAACTTTTCCACAAGTTTTCACTACTTGACTTTTTTTAATTCCCATTAATATTTTATAAATGCAAAAACAACATTAAAATTTAAATTTTTTAAAATTTTGTGTTAAATTTATAAAAATTCCAAAAATTTTCGCTAAAATTTCAAACTTTTTAATAAGAATTAAAAAAATTTGGCTATGATGTTTTATAGCCTATTAAATTTCAGTGTACTTTTCCAGTGCAAGTTTAATGGGGCTCAAAGTTCTCCTTGATTTTTGATAATTTTTCCCCCTGACAGTGTTGCGCATTCTCCCCATATAACTATTTTTTTATTTCCTTGACAATAAATTGAATCCAAAAAAAAAAAAAAATTAATCTAACCTTACAATTTAGTGTAGTTCCTAGTCGGAACATAGGGCGGAGTCCCGTTTATTGGGTATTTTGGTTTTACGGCTGGGCTACGTCAGTTGGGAACGCAGTGGTGAATACATCTTAAGGCATCCAGTTCTATTTGTCATATCACAGTTTTTTTAGCGAGCCGCTTTTGTTCTTTTGTCGGGACAATCTAGCAAATACAGTACTCAGACACCATTAAGGGGTTAGGTGGGTTTGAAAATTTCCAAAAATCGATTTTTTTTATCATTAAATAGTACAGTATGTTTAAAATACTCTCCTAAAATTTTAAGTCGATCCGAGTAAAATTCTAAGAGATAGACACTTCAGAAGTTCCGCCCATTAGGCCACGTCAGTTGAGCGCTTCGCAGGTATAAGTATTTATCTCAAAACTTCATTTTTTAAGTCGGTGGACACGGTATCTCGAAAAGTTATGAAGCGATTTAGTTCAAATTTTGTACAAATCTTTAAAATAACATTATCTAGTTATTGAACGAAGTATTTTTTTTTTTAATTACAACTATTTTTTTTGAGCCAATGTATGTCGAAAATTTCCCTAAAAAATGTGTTTTTTAGTTCAAAGTATGTCAAAAATTCAAATTTTAATTTTTTTTGTTTCCTTCGTACAACAACGAGATTTATTCATGGACTAACGAAATCCGTTTGGCTTTTTGATTTTAGATGAACCAATAATGAGTTATGCTGTCCACGGCAAGAGCATTTTTTTTGAGACCTCAAGGAAGATGAGGTACCAACGGCTGAGTTTTCGAAATTTTTAAATAAAAATTTCACAAAATACTGTTTATATATGTATCTTAGATATAGTGTCTTATCATTAGGTCTTCTCCTAGACATACACTTTCCAGGAAACAAGCCGGTGGAACAAAACCATTCCGCCAATAATGAAAGGCAATCCGACCTAGGAAATCTCTTAGTCACACACTCAAAAATCGAATGGGCTATTAATACTTTTGGTCCTTATAAATCGCCAGGAACGGACGGTATCTACCCCGCTGAACTGCAGCAATCACGGGGCATTGTACTACCGTATATTAAAATTGTCATTAGAAGTTGTCTTAACATGGGCCACATTCCGCTAGGATGGAGGGAGGCAAAAGTCTCCTTCATACCCAAGGCAGGTAGGTCCTCACACACTAACCCTAAAGACTTCAGACCCATCAGTCTAACGTCTTTTCTTCTCAAGATCCTGGAGAGAATAATAGATGAATACATACGGGGTGTCGTGCCTTTAAATAGGCTCTCTTCGGCGCAACATGCCTATACTAAAGGGAAGTCCACAGAAACCGCCTTACACTCACTAGTCGGGTTGGTGGAAAAAAGCTTATCAGACAAAGAGTTTGCATTGGTTGCTTTCGTAGACATAGAAGGCGCCTTCAACAATATAAATGCAAACGCTATAGTAGATTCATTAGAAGACTTTGGAGTTGAACCACATGTCGTAGCCCTGATAGAAGATATACTCATCAAAAGAAAGGTAACGGCTAAATTAGGAAGCACTACTCTAAGCAGAAAGGTCTGCAGGGGCACACCGCAAGGTGGAGTCCTCTCCCCTCTTCTTTGGACTTTGGCAGTAAACTCCCTGTTGCTGACCCTGGAAAGAGGGGGTTGCCACGTCACAGCTTACGCAGATGACGTAGCAATCGCCGTTAAGGGCAAATATCCTAACACCCTTATGGATATTCTGCGCTCTAACATGGCCACGCTTAGAAGCTGGACTGAGAGTAGGGGACTCGATATAAACCCCTCAAAAACTCAAATAATTCTCTTTACAAAGAAACACAGGCTCCCTATAATCTCCCCGCTAACTTTTAAGGGTGTGGAGATTCCTTTGAAAGAGAACGTCAAGTACCTAGGACTCATATTAGACAGGAAACTCACGTGGAAATCTAATATTGAGGAAAGAGTAAAGAAGGCCAACGTTGCATTATACACTTGCAAAAAAGCGGTCGGTATCAAATGGGGACTTACACCCCGTATTACGCACTGGCTCTATACTTCGGTAGTTAGGCCAATCTTAATGTACGGAATACTTGTATGGTGGCCATCTGCTCAAAAGGCGACTTACGCTAAAACCATGAGTAAGGTCCAAAGAACAGCTTTTTTGTGCATCTCTGGCGCCTTAAGGACTACTCCAAACAAAGCGCTGGAAGTGCTAATCAACTTACCTGCCCTAAATCTGGTAGGAAAACACGTGGCCGCCGCCTCGGCGCTCAGATTAAAAAGTATGGCGCTATGGAAAGACCGGTGCTTTGGCCACGCTTCCATTTTGCACTCTGTGAATAGTCATAAACAAGAAATAGACTACTCTATCCCTAGACTCACCTTTGAAAGACTCTTCAAGACGAGTATACCGTCAAGAAGGGAGTGGCATACAAGAAGGCCATGGAGAAGGGGGGAATTAAACTTTTATACAGACGGCTCCAAGCTAGACGATAAGGTTGGCTACGGAGTTTTCTCGAAAGAATTAGGACTGGAATTATCCGTTCGACTACCAGACTACTGCAGCGTCTATCAGGCAGAGGTATTAGCTATAAAAGAAGTGGCTACTTACCTAAATACGCACGCCCTAACAAAAACGACTATAAATATATTCTCGGATAGCCAGGCGGCCATCAAATCAATGAATGCGGCATTACTAAGATCGAAGGTTGCACAGGAATGCCGGGCAGCTCTAAACGATATTAGTGACGTATTCATGGTCAGCCTTATTTGGGTTCCGGGACATAGAGATATTGAGGGAAACTGTAAAGCAGATGAGCTAGCCAGAAAGGGTACCGCTCTCCAACTGCTGAGTGATAAAAGTACCATTGGAATACCCATGGCCACGAGTAAACTAATAATAAAAAACCACTTTATCCAAGAGGCCAATAGGTCATGGAGAAATGAAGATACGTGTCTAACAGCTAGGCTACTATGGCCGCAAATAAACAAGAAAAGAACAAAGGAATTGCTTAGTCTCTCAAGAGACAATATCTCGAAGGTCGTGGCTTGCTTAACCGGCCACTGGCTATTTGGCAGGCATTCCTCGAGGCTAGGAGTCTTCTCCCATGAATATTGCAGAAGTTGCAGAGATGAGGAAGAGGAAGAAACAGTTGAGCACTTCCTCTGCAATTGTCCAGCCCTAGCTAAAATCAGAGCAGGTTGTCTAGGTAAATACTTTTTTAATTCTCTTACAGAACTGTCTGGCGTAGGGTTGGCATCAATACTACGCTTCATAAGAGCCACGAAATGGTTCCACGAAGGAAGATAAACGAGGTTCCCGTGTAGCACAGTGGTATCACAACGGACCTGTAAGGTCTAAGTGAGTTGGTCGTGCAGACCGACTACCACCATAACCTAACCTAACCTAGATATAGTGAATGGTTTAAATAAAATATATGATTTTATATACTAAAAAAAAATAGTCAAAATCTTCTTTTTTTCAACCTCTGAAACCCACCTAACCCCTTAAGTCCATTGTACTGCACTCCGGTTCCCCTTTTTAATTTTCTTTAAATCTACCCGATCTTCGAAGAAATCTGAGTAGGTCTTGTGGTGCCAAGGAGCCAAGATAGTCGCTTTTTAATACATCAGGCCCAAAGACTTCAAGCCTGATTTGAGCGAAGGCCGGGCAGACACACAGAAAGTGGTTTGGCGTCTCATCTTCCTCTCCACATGCTGGACAGAGTGCATTGTCGGAGATGCCTACCTTTTCCATGTGCTTCGCCCATAAAAAGTGGCTTGTCATTAGTCCAACGAGCTACATACAGTCCTTTCTGTTTAATGACAGTAGGATCTGCGACAGTCGGTGGACATGAAAGATAACATCAGTTTTGTCCATCTGCAGCCTCTCTGCGCCTGCCAGGCTCGCTTGTGGGTTGAAGTAGCTCATTTGCTAACCGTAGCTTTGATGTCTGCAGAAGGGTGTTACAGAACGGGCCTCGGGCCAAAGAAGTTGGCCTCAGAGCCCATCCTAGCTAAAGAGTCGGAGATCTCGTTACACGTGATGCCTACGTGTCCTGGGTCCCATGTTAGCATGAGTATATTATGTTTACCGATATAGTTTAGTTTGGATTTACAGGACTACCCTTGAAGTGGTTGGAGTGCTGCCTTAGGCCATGAGCGCAGCTTTGCTGTCGCTGCAGACACATACAGATCTGCCTCTGCATCTGTTTTCCACAACAAAGTTCATCGGCTCTTGAACAGTATACACCTCCGCATGAAACAGAGATGCGTGCGTTCAAAGAGCAAAGTGTAGCTGTGTCTCGCTGGATTCCACGTAGGCATCAGAACCGCTTGCTCCAAGTGCAGACACCCGCTTGCGACTCAATCAATATCATGAATCAGACGTTGAGGAAAGCTAGTTTTTTCCGACCTGAGTGGTCTACGGGAGATATTTTATTTGTCTCCCACCACCCATATCTGGGAAGCGTTTTCACATCAGCCACCTGGAAACACGCTCTGTAGGGATTACAGGCTCCCCCCAGAAGGGGACCACGAATACAATGCCAACCGTCTCGTTAAAACTCAATGCAGGTATTTACTACTGCACTACTTTTGTTATATGCACAAAATCTTCGCATCGTCTCAGTATTTATCGGAAATCACAGCAATAGTGACGTCAGTCTTCACATAAAACAGCAGCTAAGTTGGCAAGAGCAAACGAGGCATATCGAATAGTGACTTACGGATGAAGAAAATCTTTTTCATAAAGCTAAATCAAAAGACTGAATACTTTGTCGTTATCCCAACATGACCAAAAATCCCCCTATACCTGACCCTGGCCCTTTTAGTATCTACTTTTCTGAAAAACTAAACTTCACTTTCTGACCTCACGCAACCTGTATAATGAGCCATCTGTCAGTTTGAGGAACGCAACACTTGCGTATGAGAGCATTTTCGATAGTTAGTTTTGTACATGACTGAATGATTTTAAATATCTGATTTCCTATTGTTAAATATGAATTTTTTTGTACGGCTTAGAAGCGCGTCAAAAAATAAGAAGTGTCAATGTAACAGATTATTTGTGGCTTTTGTTGCTTCCTATTGCCAAAGTAATGCCCACATACACACATATATAAGTAGATAAGTGTGTATGTACATATATATGCATGTATGTGTATTGTTTATCTATTCATTTGCATATAAGTACACATATTCAAAGTTATTCGAGCAGGCAACTGATGTGGGGGACATAAACGTAGGTGGCGTAATCCGATCGACGGATGACTCGTCACTCTTTTTTGGGGGCCGTATCTAATAAGCCATCAGCCGATCATGCGATCAGTCGCTTACGCGTCAAAACGACAGCCAAAAGCCATCAGCCATCAGCTTGTGGCCAACAACAGCCAACCTAGTACCAACAACAACGGCTGTCCGCCAACAAAAGCACCAGCACTAGCACCAATAACCAGCGGACTCTTCTCCTTATATGTTCAGGAAAACAATTGAGCTGCGTTCAGTTGAGTTGATCAGCCATGTGCGCATAGAAATATGTGAATGTATGTATGGGTGTATGTACAAATAGTTGCCTTCCCACAAATATTCAATTAGAAGGTACATATCTTTGAAACATAATAGTAATGGTGGTATTGACTTGCGCGGATGTTCAGCAGCTTGTTGAAAATCATAAATGACAAACATAATGCGAACACGCCTCGGCTGTAAGCTTAGTGCGTTCAAAGATTTGTCGGAGATTGTCAATTGGATTTTTAGTTTTTTTTTCGATCTCCTCCTTTTTTGCTTCCAATATCTTTGTCTTCCAAAGTTCGTTATACTGTCAGGCATAGATTAGCGTATGCGTAGCATGTCAATGTTTGAGATAATGAAAATTGGAGACGAGTGTTTGCCATACACTGCTGAATACGCCAGAGCAGCTGAGCCCATTTAGGATGGGTAATTCCCATCAAATCGCATTTTTCATAAGCTTCGACAGTCAATTTAATACTTCCTTTAGATTTTATTAAGGCAACTTTCATTTCGAGGTGTGCTCAATAATTGAAAGACTATTTAAATATTGCAGGTAGAAAGAATTGTGAGGTATCTGTAGTTTTATTACGAACAGTGAAGAGACTGGCGACGCACTTGAAAACCTGTTCGTAGTTTATTGATTCTGATACAATTTGTTTTTTTATTAGCCAACTTTATTTTTCGCTCGATTTGCGCCAACTTAAGCAATCGCCATTGCGCATGCGATTAACTAGTGCACATACAGTTGCTGGCAAAAAAATTCGTACGAAAAAAATTTCAGTTCTTGCAGCATTACATTTTTTTTATATGAGAAAGATTTGAAATCAAGTGTAGCGGAGAAAAATATTTTGAAAGCTATGCTATATTCGGGTGGTGACTCTCTTGCTACTGCTCTCGCACACATCCTCACGGCATATCGCGTCTGCAACGAAGATAGGATATTTAGGTCAAAAAGAGCCAACTCTGCAAGATGTATGAAACAGGTGAAGCAAAAAGAAGGCTTTAAATAAATATTCGCATTTTTTCATATGAATTAATTAATTTAGAAACAAATTTTCAACTCGTATATGCTGTGGTAAAAAATCAACGCGACTTTTAAGCGCCTCCAAAGTTTAATTCTTTATTTACAAGTTAATGGGCTATAAAACTGCATACTTGGAATTGCTCAGTCTAATGAACGTAGAATATATGTATAGACAAGTTCATTAAATCGCACAGGATAGGATGGCTGGAATACGTCATAAGAATGGAAAGTACTCGCGATCAAAAAACCATTGTGAACCATACGCCGATAGCGGAGAGACAAAGGGATAGAGCGCTCAAAAGATGGCTAGAATGCACCGAAGATGATCTGAAAACAGTTGGAGTGAGAAACTGGCGGTGAATAGCAAATGAGAGAAAAGCTTGGAAGTAAATAGTGGAACAAGCCAAAACCCACCCCGGGTTGTAGCGCAGATCGATGATGATAATGATGATAAAACTGCATACCCATAAATTTTCTGAAGATGCTGATTAAAAAGTTGAACATTTTGATATTAAATTTTTGAAATTTATTACAATAAATTTTTGTGAATTTTGTGCAAAGTTTGGAAATTCACATATGTATACAGTTTTTGTTATAAAATATATTTTTATAAAAAAATTGACGGAAAAATTTTACGTGAAAAATAATGAGAATATTGTGAAGTGTATGCAACTCAAAAAAAAAAGTGTATGTACTCGTAACTGTGGATTTTGGCAAAACAGCTTATGTGACTTTAACTGGTTTTGCTTTAAGGTCAATAATTTTTAATCTATCGTTGACACATTTTGTATTTTATTCAACTTATATTAAGATGGTTACTAAAGCTATGGCTATGAATCATTAATTGTTGCAATACGTCGAGAAAAGTAAGCAATTTTGTACCTTACAGAGAAAAAGTGCTAAGTCGGCTAAGTAGTTTATCAAAAGTACACAGATAAAAGTTACATATGCACAATGTACATACAAAATTTAATGTCTAATACTTAAAGGCATTCCCACGAGTAAAACTACAAAGAAAGAGTAAAGTGTGCAAGAGTAACTCTCATTTCAGACAGTCAAGCAGCTATCAAGGTCTTAAAATCCAATTCCATTTCATCTAAACTAGTTTTACAGTGTAGAGAGGAACTAGAATTGCTTGGCCATTGGCTTCAAATTAATCTGTTATGGGTTCCCAGTCAAAGGAATAAAGAGTAGATGAGCTGGCAAGAAAAGCTTCGGCTCTAGACATAGCAGAGACGGTGGTAGTCGCTATAATAATTCGCATTCAAGATAAGTCCTATTCAACATAATAAAAACATTCATTGGTTCACATTGTTATGCTTTAGCAGAAGGAAGGTGGAAGCAATTAACTACAAGTACTACAATAAGAAAAACATGGCCGTCGTATAACATCTAGAGGACGAATTACCTATACGATTCTCTCGCCCAAGCATCTTACGTATCACTGCAATTGAAAGCTAGGGGATCATTCAGCCAGACTTAACCTTTCTTTCAATCCCATCTGAAGAAGCTGTTAGGCGAAGGGGGTGAAAGAAAGTCGTGTTCACTAATTAAGCGATTGCCCAGTTCTAACTAGATCAAGACTTCGTCTTTCTTACAGCAAATGAATGACATTTTGGACATACAGATACAAAATTTGCTGCTCTACTTGGATCTCACGAAATGAATCTAATTCAAAAAAAAAAAAAAAAAAAAAACAAAGAAACACGTGAGGACAGTGGTAGTAAAACGACGTTAGTTGCTAATTAGGATTATTTCGATAGAAGTACGTAACCACTTCAACAACAACAACACTTATCACCAAGCTGCGTGCTAAACTGTAACATACCTCATTACGTGGCTGTGGTTGCTGAATGCTAAATCAACCTGGTCAGAGTATTTTCCAACCAAAGAGTCGGAGGGTCTTTTAGTTTTAAAAACTGCGCTCTGCATTGTGTTTTGAAGTTTTGCAATACTTCTTTTCTAATTTCGTTTTTTGAAAATTCTTGAAGAATCAGATGCATTCAACCTCTCTTTTCGTTGTCTTCAAAAATTTGTGATCATTTGTCTGCAAGAATAAAATAGTGGCTAATATCGTCTTTTGACGCCCATGCTGATAAATACTTCTACCTGAAAACGAAAAAAGGCGTTTAGTGAGAAAATTCCTAAAATATGTTGTACGTTTTTTAACTATAGCACAGAGTCCTATTGGCAAATTTTAACAATTCATTTGTTTCCCCTTTAATTATAATAATTTTCTTATGAGATAATTTTTAATTCTACTACAAAAAAAAAACATACAAATCCAAGTTTCAAGTTTTGCGCAATTAAAAAAAGCTCAAATTGTTTTCTCAAAATTTCCTTTTTTTAAACAGAATTCTTAGAACAATTTCCGGTATGCAGTTTTATAGCCCATTGAATTGTGGTATAATAAAGTGTAAGTTTGATGTGACTTAAAAATCACATTGATTTGTGAAAAAAAAATCTGACGATGTTGGGTGTTTTCTTCTGATTGTGGCTAAAAAGTCAGTCATCATAGTGTAATTACTCTAGACTTAAAGTAACTTAACAACCTTAAGAGCAACTTGACAATAAGAAATATGCATAAGTGATTACTCCAGCCTTAAGAAAAAACTAGAGAGCTTTTAATTTTTAATTCTTAAGTTACGTTAATTGACCAGGCTTACAGTAAGGATTGAATTACAGGAGGTAGGAACTACTTTTTGTTACGAGTGTAAGTAGAAAAACATATGAAAAAATTGTGTGCTCTGCGCTCTATTATTATATTTATTTGGCATGCTATTGTCTAAATAGGCTATTTTCACTGCTTGAATAAACACCTTTAGGTTCCTACGTAACTCAAGTTAAGTGTATGTGCCGCCGTAGCCGAATGGGTTGGTACGTGACTACCATTTGGAAGTACGTAGGTGTGAGTCTCCGTGCATGAAACACAAAAATTATAGAAAAAAATGTTTAAAAACATTTGCTGTTCGGAGTCGGCTGAAAACTGTAGTGTCTTGTGTCCAAGACTGTAGGTCAAGACGTACGCCACAAATAGGAGCAGAAGCTCGGCTAAACACCCAAAATGAGTGTAAGCGCCAATTATAAATACATACATAATTTTTTTCATAAAACATATTAATCCATTTTTCAACCTTATAATAGGTCTATTTGACCCTTCTATTGACAAGTACCTAAAACATCCGTTTAAAAAAAGAAATAGAGCATTAAAATCTTCTATAAATATATTTCTGGAAACTTTTCGCTATGGGTTTTCTCTCACAAAATAATTTGTGAAATGATTAAAGATAAAACTCAAAAATTAAAAAAAAAATTAAAAAAAAAACTTTTTATATCTTCATATGTATTCTTACCAAATATAGTCCATTTCATATCGTTATTAAATGTTATTGCTAATTTTTCGAAACATTTCCACCAAAAGAAAATTTGAATCTCCCTGGGTCGAACTCTATGAGGGTTTTGATATATTGACCTGACGCCAAGGAGTTTCACACCAATACAATTTCACCTTTAATTTGTTATGCAGTGCTATTCGAAATTTTTGAATCAATTTTTCAAACTAGAGCCAGAACTCCATACTAAAAGTTTTGCCAACTGAATAAAGCGCTGAAAGTCATAGCGCCTCGATCGATTCGTATGGAGTTCTAACTTTATACGTTCTGGATAGTGGTGACCCTCTCTTGAGCTTGTCTTTCTGATTGCTTGCTGTGCCAGTCTTCACATACCTGATTTTCTCATAATTCTTCAAAAAGTAACCAATTCTTAAAAACACTCAATTATTTCTTCGGTAAGATAGTTTTCCTTCCGTAAGACCAAAATTTTTCTCTACGACTTACATTCGTTTATTTTCTTAAAATTCGACATGCGTATCTCAACTTTCTCTGCGCGATTAGGTAAATACTTTCATTCAAAGAACCCTTTGAATGCGAGCTCCCAACGTGTACGGATTTTTATGCTAGCAACTGTAAGAAAAAAAATTAAATTGATAAGTGGATACATTACGTGTGTACATTGGTGTATGTGTGTGTGTGCATGCATTTCCATAAATGTATTTGTAAATAATTGTCAGAGCGTTCGCAATACATAATAAATGAACGCAAATTGATTTTGTTGACAATTTTTTTAGCCGTTCATTTAAATTGTGGCGGAAGTAGCTGTAGCCGCGTTGAATGACAGCATTGCGTAGTTTATAAATATTGTAGACTGAGATCATCAATCAAGTGGCAAATAATAGATACGATAGTTTAATCTTAATAAGTAAATAAAATTCAGTTTTTTTTCAAGTTTTCCTGAAGTATTGTTGTGCAACTGGCTCTTCAGATTAACAATATATGTATGTACGTATGTGCTATGTATAAGTAGGTATGTATGTATGTATGTATAAGTACACACAGTATTGGAGGGAGTAATAGAAGCGGCTATAATTCTTGGAAAATAATACGTGCTCGAGTGATTGACACCGATATAAAATCAAAAAATGTATATGATGTGAAATAGTTATATCAGACATGTGATGCCATCATGTGATGTGATCATATGATGCGATCTAAAGCCCATTTCTATGCAACGTCAAAGGCAAAAATATCTCAAACTTGGGCTAATTTAGAAAAATTAATAGAGTCATATTTTTAAGCACAATCTAAATGTCCTTGGAAGGTACAAAGGGTGGCTGATAGGTTCATGGGCTAAGGCAGAATAAGTATGGATTCATATTTTTCAAAGTAGTCCCTCTCAAATTAAATTATTTTTTTTTCATCGCGAATGTAGTGTCTTATGTCACAGGAAAAATATTATTAAGATTTCTCTTCAAACTATTTCATACGTCCACCTTGATCTCAGTGTCGTTCGAAAATCTTCGATTTCCTTTGTATATAAAATATAATATAAAAAGAATTATTTGAGTTTTAGTGGGTGCGAACTGTAGGGTTGGTAGCCAATTTCAATCAATATCGTAGCTTTTGAGCCATCTCTCGCAATCTCAGCAGAATAAACGGGTGCATTGTATTGCAGAAACAACACTTTGCATGCCATTTTTCCGCAAATCTTGACCCGTGCTTGAACTGTGTTTGATCCAGTAAATCAGCGTAAGACTTGCACAAGTATTCTTCTTATTCTTCCTTGCTTTTGCCCCGTAAAGTAAACCTGCTTTCTAGTTCGCAATCGCCATCTTGGCTTGTCTCGGTGTACGCATTTGTTTCATGTCGATTTCGATTTGCTTTGTCCATGTAAAGTATGTTGAGGTCGCCGGATCCATATTCACGGGTCCAAGTTTTATCAAAAGTCATACGTAATGCAGTTGCTAATTTCGTTCAAACCACTCTAATACAACTGCAAAAAGGCTTTATAGCCCTCTAATGAAGCTTGTGTTTGGCGAGTGCTGGCAGCGAACTATTTTGTTCTCATGGGCCAAATATAAGTTTTGAAGATTCAAGTTGAAAAGTTACGAAAAAATTATCAAATTTCATTACTTGTATTTAGTTTTAGTAAAAGTTATTCCTAATACCAAAATTTCCTTGAGAATGTAAACAAACCGAAAAAGGAGCAACAAAGATGCAGATCACTTTGACAATCAAGACACCAAGCGAAAAATCATCTGCTTTAGTTCCATCACCTGGAATGAATTCGCCTTGCGCAAAAATGTATTATTCGAAATGGCAAGAGAGGCCGAAATACATGAGAGCCAAGAGCTAGGAATGCTGGTCTACGAGAAAAACGCCTGAAAATTCAATTTAAAAATTTCGCAACTTTCCCAAGGCGAATTGAGTACTATGGTTGCGCCATTAAAAATCAGTTACTTTATTTTTAGCGATTTTGACAAGTCTGACGTCAGCTCAGTGCGCAATACAAACGAAAACAAACGAACAAAACAAATAAAAGTAGGAAAAATTACCTGTTTGTGAAAATTCAGTGAAAGGTTTTGTGATTTGTGAGATTTAAACTAATCAAACTAATGAAAACGAATTGCCGTGTGCCAGCGAATTCGGAAGGCGTAATCTGTTTCTCTATCATGATACCTGATGATTGTTGTCCAGAGTGCTCTTAATTTACGAGCGTATGGAGCGATCACTTCTTTAACTAGCTGACTGATGAAAACAGCGTTAGTCGGAGAATAGGTTAACCGTTTGGACATCAAAGGAAGATTATTTAGATGGCCCCCCATTACCTGTCTATGACGAAATACGCCAATTATTGTGAAACTAACCTGCTTTAAATTGCATAGAGTCTACCGTCAATGAGTTGGGAGGATCTTAGAGATCTAGCTAATAATAGACAAATACCATTTATCTCGATTTTAAAGCCGTTTTCGATAGCATGAAAAGAATATACCTTTATGCCTCATTGTCTGAAATTGTTATATTTAAACACGGTCAGGTCAAATGATAATGAGCGTGCCCACAAGCTCCGTCAGATGTGTGAAGGACAATTCGACCCTAACATTTCTGGCAAAGTGGCACTCAAATGTGGATTTTTTTCTTTAACGCTAGAAAATGTTGTTTGAACAATATTCGCACAATTAGCTGCAGTAATAACTACGCGTTTACTTCTGTATTCCCCGTACTGCATAGAAAAAACGAACGAATAGTTCGGTATGCAAATGAGAACATGATGAATTATCCTCCGTCATCGAACAAACAGTCAGTGAACTGGCATTTTGGCCCTAATCTCACTGTGCCGAAATGTGAGAGTGATTTGAAAAGCGAGAGAAAAGAGAAAAGAGAGATGGCACTACTGGCGCGTATCGAGGTAATGTTTAGTTAGTAGCAACTCTTGGTAGAACACACACCAAATTTCAGGCAGATCGGACTATTTATTTGTACATATTTGACATTCGTTTGAACCGAGAAAGTCTAGTGATTTTCCTTTTCCATCACGACAAAGTACTAGCTCACGCCTCAGCAGTTTAAGTCTCAAAATGAATGGAAATATGGTTCCCACTCGTTTCACACCCCCTATACTTCAGATTTGGCTACATCAGATCTTTCCGACAACTATTTGTCCTCCAATTTGAAAAATGGCTGGCGAGAAAAAGATTTTATTCAAACGAGGAGGTGATTGCAGAAACGAATCGTTTTTTTCAGGCTGATACAAATCCTGTTACTCGGAAGATATCAATAAACTAAAAGAGCATTGGACGAAGCGCATAAGACTAAAAGAAGAGTATGTTGAAAAATAAAATAGTTTCACCCCAAACAATTCAGTAGCTTTTATTTTTGCACCGACTTTTGAAATGATCCTCGCAGTTTTGAAGAAGTAGAAGACTTCGTTTGCTTGGGAACTACCATTAATTATGCCAGTTTTGAAATACGATGGATATCCTAATGGATCACTTAAAGAGGAAATGGATCAATAAGATCCTCTTTCGGTGAATTAAATCCGCACTTTTAAAGCGAGGGCTCGCGAGAAAGCTGATGCGGAAGATTTCTGTACTTTATGGACCGCAAATATTGCAGACGGTACAGGGTCTGGCGCTCTAGTGTAACCAATTAAAAAGTCCATAAATTTAGTTTCGAAAATTACTTTTATTCAATTCAAAGTAAAAAATGTGTAAAAATAGTAAAATTAAGAATCAATTTACTTTTGCTCGATATGACCAACGAATCGCAAGCTGCAATGTGCAATGCAGGTATCTTGTCACACTAGCGGACACAAGCGTTTTTCAGCGCCTCGAGACTGGTGAATCTTTTAGCTCGGACCTTGCTTCCCAAAATGGCCTAAAGAGAATAATCCATCGAATTCGCGTCTGATGAATGTAAGAGCCATTGTGTGGACGTTACGAAATTCGGCCATTCTTGGTCGAGCTTACTGAGACGGTGCCGAGTCCTGTTGAAACGTTCAGGGTCTGCTGTTGACATGTTTGCCTGCCCACGGCTTCGAAGCAACCTCAAGATTACTTTCCCGATAATATTACGCATTTACCTTGACGCCAGGCTCGATGAAAACGACTGGAGAGCGCCCATTTGCGGTTACAGCGTCCAAAACCATTGACTTAATGATTTGGCTCCATGACTTAAATTCTCGTATGAATGGTCGGTCAAATAAACCCTATCGTTTGGGGAGTTTACGAATTGCTCAATTTGAAACATTTTCTCCTTAGAAAACACAATGCTTGGAAATTGTCAATTGGAATACGTCAGAAGGTGTGAAATTGCATCTTCCTTCTCCTCACCTAGACAGCTTCTGCAGAAGACATGTTTTTGCGCAGTCCTCCCTCTGGCTAGCTCTTATCGTACGACTGGATATAAATGCTCCAGCACTGAAAGTATTCGATGAGGTATCTGCTGCTGGTGGCAGAGAAAGATGAAAAACCGACTGTGCGTTGCAGAAATCAAATGGAGACGGACATGGTTTCACTTGGTGTGTCTAATTGACGCCAGTTAACACAAGAAAAAGAAACGACTTACGCGATTTATTGGACTTGGCGTTCAAGAAGAGGCAGAAATGCGTAATAAAAGATTGTTTGCTAAATCATCATTACTTTTTGCCTTCTCTTGTCTCGCCTTGGCTAACGGAAAAGTAAAATTTTGAATGCTAAAAATAGCGTCTCACTAATTTACATAATCATAAATTGCCTACGTACGTGCCTTTAAGATCACGCGATGATATTCAAGTTCAAAGTGATTCGATTTTATTATTTCTATTTTTACTTTTATTTCATTTTAGCGCCTCATTTGTGTACTGCATATATAAGTTTAATATGTAGACTATGATTTTAAAGCGCGGAATTGCAGACTCATCACTGACATGCAATCTTCAAGCCACACGCCGCACTTCGCATGCGTCAACTGCTCCATCCACAGCCTTAGCCCGGCATTATTTTCCAATTTGTGCGCATCATTCATGTGTGATTAAAAGATTCGACGCTCCAGTTGTGGATTGAGCATATAAATTTGATGAATTGGATGGATTGGTTTTGATTTGGTGTGATTTGCAGTGCTTTACAATTTCGCGCGTAAAGCTTTTGCAGCTAATAAAAATAATCAAACACTGACAACAATAAACGGCAGCCACAAAAAAAAAAAAGAAAAAAAAAAAAAACAACGCAAACATTCAAACGAAGCGTTCGATGGACCAAACATTCAGTTTCAGGGCGTTGTACAATCTGTAGTGCCGGCCTTCACCTGATTTTCCGCAAATTCATTTTAATTACATTTTGATCTGAATTACCAACAGATTGCCACTAAGTCAATCAAGCACTTCGACGTTGAGCCACTCAGCCACTCAGCCATTCCGTTAGCCATCCAATCAGACATGGCAGTACTTTCGTACCCATACCACTACAGCTATGTTCACACGCACACACGTAGACAGCCGATTGGATCAATACGACAGTTATGTGGCGCGCAGCTCGTACGGCAGCCAAAGATACGACGACTGTCTATATGGTTCGTTGGCAAAAATTTGTCAATAATTTTTAATTTTTTACTTTTTCACTTATTTTGCACACAGATAGCAAATTTTTGTTTCCAATTTTTTTTCTACATGACTTTGGTAGTGCGCTTGTTATTTGAGTGTGTATGTATGGATGTAAATGTTTTTTTATCGATTTTGTTTTTGTTTTTACAAGCAGTCGAACTCAATTACGTCTTGATTTAAATCGGTAAGCTGACCCAAAAGTTCAACTACGGAAATTGCAAATTTTATAATTGCCACTTTGAAACAGAAGTTTATTAATAATGAGCGATGGACTGAATGAATGAATGAGGGATTGAATCAGTGAGCGAGCGAGTGAATGAGTGATAAAGCGTAACCTTGAAGCGCAGCAGCCCGAGTAGAGGAAGGAAGAAAAACAAAGTACAAAAAATGAAAACAGCGGCAGCAATAAACAATCAATAGCAGCATAAAAAATATAACAACAACAATTTTTTGCGGTTATTTATCAGTTAAAATCAAGCAGAAGAAGTGGCAGAAGTCATGCCATCGCGCACCAATGGAGAACTCAGAACAAAAATATTAGAAGTAACAAGAAATAAAAACCAAAACAAAAACAAAAAAAAAACATCCATAGTTCAAGAAACGGCCAAGGAACTTAAAAAATTACACGCTTTGCCCAGCAAAGCACAGCTCACCTGAGTTCGTCTACTCTGCTGCTGTGCCAGCTATCGCTGCTGTGGCGGCCAGATATAGAACATTTAATTAAGCGATTGAAAGATGTCGGTCGAACAATAATGCACCTCAACAAGATGTTTTACAGTTTTTATAGCAGCCGCCGCCGCAGCCGCAGCGGCAATAGTTAGCAATAGGAGTTCCACCACAATCACTACCACGCGATGTAGCAGCATCAGCAACGGCATCGCCAACAACAATGTGTATTACAGCTGCAATTACTGCAGTTACAGTGGCAAGTTCGAGCGCACAGCCCAATCTGAGTCAAGACACTACCAACGTTGCGGATTCGTCGATTGTTAACCATAAATTTGTACTTACAACTAGATGGACAGACATTCTGCCAGATACCAAAGTTGATGAATGAATAGTGCTTTGGCAGCAGAACTACAAATATACGTATTGTTGAACGGGGGAGTAAGAGGTGGGGGCCAATAGTAGTTGATTGAGGGAAACTGTGCTGAACAATGGACGTTGGGGCGCACAGTGTGCTATCTTTAAGAATTATCAAAATGATTGATGCAAATATTGGTACCTGCCGAGCGAAAGTTGGTACACAAATTAAAGGAACAAGTGTCTGTTGTAATACTCCTTCGTTATTAGTTCAATGGATTAGCCTAAAGAATTTATTTATTTTAGTTTTTTCCTTTAACTTCTATTGGAGTCACGGACATTAAGAGAATGATCAAACACAGAACTGATAGGATTCACGAACCTTCCAGAACTTGTAAGTTACGTGCTAAGGATCGCACCTCTCACTAGCCTTCACAAACCACCTGCGCTCAAAAGAGTAATGGAAAAAGGACCATAGAAGACGAGAAGAGCAGAGGCTAAAAACAGAAAGTTCGAAGTTCAATTGACAAAGAGTCGGCAGCAGGTATAGTCCAACCAATTCGGTGTTTACCTTTTGTTTGACTATTGTAGTATCTTTAAGGCTGAACACTGAATGTAAAGTGATGCAATGCATCTGGAGTTGAAATATCCATTGGTATATACACGGCAGCGGGTGTATTTTAACCTTTTCAATGTTTCTTTTTAGCTTCCTTTTATCTGACTATTGTGGCGTCTTTCACGCTTAAAGGTGACTATTATTATTATTAGAAGGCCATTACGCACTGCGACCAGAGTTGATCTATTGTGCAAGACCTATTTTGTAACCCTAGAGTTTAAGGCTTTTTATAAATTTTAGCACTATTGTGGGTTTGTTGTTCCAAAGATTACATGGAGATACTACGATACCACCAAGGTGGTGAAGTCTTTGTCTGCCCAGCGCAGGACATTCACAAAGCACATGTTCTGAGCTTTCTATATCCATTTCGCAAAAGCGGCAGACATTGGTCTCTGATAGACCAATGTTATTTAAATGATACCTCAGGCTGCAGTGACCTGTGAGGTATCCTGTTAGAAGACGCAGATCTACTCTGTTTAGTGAGAGTAGCTTGTCTGATATTCCTTTGTTGGGACTAAGAAATTGTCTGGCTTGACGCTGACCGGCACAATTTAGCCAGTGTGCAGCAAATTTCCTTTCTTCCCATTTCCTGAGGAATTCATTTATGTGGCTTTTCGTGAGTCCACAGAAAGGCTCAGGACCAGTAAGTTGCATATTTGCTCCTTGTTTTGCGAGGTCATCAGCCATTTCATTCCCCTCATGCCCTTCATGTCCCGGAATCCAAACTAGATTTACTGTGTTGAGGTTTCCTAACATGTTGAGAAGGTTTAGGCAATCATTTACCAATTTAGAGGTGATAGTTGTTGATAGAAGGGCTTTTAGAGCCGCTTGACTATCAGAGAGTATGTAGATGTGAGTACCTCTCATTTTCCTGCGAAGGCATTCTCTCACACATATTTCAATGGCATGTATTTCTGCCTGGAATATTGTTGGGTAGAGTCCCATCGGAATCGATTTTTTAAATTTAGGCCCATTGATTCCTGCCCCTGCTCTACCATCTTCCAGCTTGGACCCATCAGTGAACCATAATTGAGATCCAGGCTTGAAATTGATAGAATTAGTTCTCCAAGTTGTTCGTTCATTAATAATAATTCGGAAGTTTCTGTAGAGAATGGGTTTGGGAGATATTGTATCCACCCTGTGTAGTATAGGAGTGTGTCGAAAGTCTTCTAAGATCTTTAGATGTCCTCTCATATCTCCACTTTTAAGATCGGCGTTGCCTTTTAGTCTTAAGGCACTCAATCTTGCTTCTTTTTCAATTAAGATGGGAAGCGGTGGTATACCTAGGAGCACGCCCAAAGCGTCAGTTGGGCATGTTTTCATTGCTCCTGTTATACCGATGCAGATGAGGCGGTACAATTTGTTAAGATCGCTTGCCGCCTTTCGTTGCTTAACTTTGGGCCACCATGCTATGGAAGCATAAGTGACTATAGGCTTAACAACTGTAGTGAATGTCCAGTAGGTCATTCTGGGGCTGAGCCCCCATGTTTTACCAAAAAGCCTTGTGCAGGCATAGAATGCCCTTGTGGCTTTTACAGTAACTTTCTCAAGATGCGAGTTCCAGGTAAGCGCTTTGTCAAGGTTGATACCAAGGTAGTTCGCCTCTGTGGAGAGTTGTAGAGTCGATTCATTCAGGACAGGACATTTGATGTTGATATTTCTTTTCCTGGTGAACGGCACTAGCGCAGTTTTAGATGGGTTGATAGAGAGCCCTTTGTCAGTGCACCATTTGTTTATTATGTTGAGGGCTTGTTGCATGCGGTTAGAGATGGTCTCTTCATGCCAGCCCACTATATATACTACCAGGTCATCAGCATAGCCCTGGGTGTGGAATCCTAGGTTGTTCAGTTTGTGGAGAAGTTCATCTATTACTAGTGTCCACAGAAGAGGAGAGAGTACTCCCCCTTGCGGGCAACCTCTTGTGGCCTTGATAGACTTTATTCTTCCTCCTAATTCTGTACTGATCGTTCTGGATTTCAGCATCGATATAGTCCATCGTCTGATGGGTTTAGGTACGTCCTTTTGAGATAGGGCATTGTTGATTGCCTCATAGGACGTATTATCGAAAGCTCCTGTTATGTCAATAAAAGCGCAAAGTGCGATTTGTTTTGACTCAATAGCTTTTTCAATAATGGTTACCAGACTGTGTATTGCAGTCTCAGTAGATTTACCTTGTTGGTAGGCAAATTGAAGTTGGTGCAGTGGGAGATTAACCAAGTTATTCTCCCGTATGTGCTGATCCAATATTTTTTCCATTGTTTTTAGGAAAAATGAGCTGAGGCTAATCGGTCTGTATGACTTAGGCAATTGTTCGGGTTTTTTCCCTACCTTTGGAATGAATACGACCTTTACCTCAGCCCATTTCGTAGGGATATAACCTAGCAATAGGCTTGCTTTATATAGTCTGGACAAAGTAGGGACAATGTATTGGCTTCCCTTTTGCAGAAGGCAAGGGAATATCCCATCAGGTCCAGGAGATTTGTATGGGCTAAATGTAGATATAGCCCATTGTACCCGATTTTCATGGAATAGCTTATTTGCCAGCTTTAGGTCCTCTCTGTCAGCATGAATGGTAGGTTCTACCAACATTGTGGACTCATGTAAAGCATGGCATCCCGGGAAATGGGTGTCCAGTAGAAGTTGGCTAGTTTCTTCTGGGTTTTTAGTGTAGCTACCATCTGGCTTTTTCAGGGTACATATGCCGTTTGAGTGATCCTTTGATAAGGCTTTCTGGAGGCGGATAGCATTAGGAAGATTTGAAATCTTATCACAGTGATCCCTCCAGGAAGCTCTCTTAGATTTCCTCAATTCTTTGTTAAAGTTGGTTAGAGCTCTTGAGTAGGAGACCCAGTCCCCTGTTTGTTTAGCTCTATTCCATAATACTCTGGTTTCATGGCGTAGTCTTGAAAGCGTACTATTCCACCAGGGGACATCCCTTCGTGGTTTTTTCACTTTTTCCTGACAGCTCTCATGAAATGCAGACGTAATGTTTGAGTGGAGTTCATTTGCCTCCATCTCAAGCTCTGATTTAAGCACCAGGTGATGCTTAGAGTAGTTAGCACTTTGTTCTAAGTTAAAGTGAAAGACATTCCAATTTATATTCTTTGGATTTCTGTAAATTGTTATGTGCGGTAAGGTAGCACCTAAGTCAAACCTGATGAGACTGTGGTCCGACATTGATGCTTCCCCGGACACATGCCAATTTGAGACTTCTGATAGTACATTTGGACTGCATAGGGTAAGATCAAGTACTTCCTCCCTTATTGCATTCCTAAATGTTGGTTCATTGCCTCGGTTTACTATTGATACATTATATCTAAGTAAGAATTCAAGAAGGCACTCACCTCTCGCATTGATGTTTGTGCTGCCCCATATCGTATGGTGGGCATTCGCATCACATCCTATTATCCAGCGTAGGTGGTTCTCCTTGCAGTAGTTGACTAGGGCTACAAGTTCCCTTGTTGGAGCAGTTTCCTCATCTCCTGGAAGGTAGGCAGAGGCAATGATTACCTCGTGCTCGCCTTTGTCTGTTGGCACCTTGGTCCAGATCGCAACGAGATCGGTGGTAGTGAACTGCGAAATGGGAATGAAGGTTAAGTTATTGCTAATTAAGATTGCCGCTCTAGGGCGATCATTGTTGGCATAGATTAACTTACCATTAACATCTTGGAGTCCCTCAATGACTCTGTCACGTACCCACGGTTCTTGGATTAGAGCTATATCCAAGTTTTGTTTGTTAAACCTCCTTGCTAGTTCAGCCGAGGCAGCCTTTGCATGGTGGAGGTTTAATTGAAGGCATCCGAGTTGCCTTCTATTGTTGCTTAGGGTAGCGTGTGGCATTATCGCCTCTGTTTTTTGGCACTGGCTGCCTTTTTCTTGCCTCTGTTGCTACCCAGCAAGGCCGCTTCCTCAGCAGAGTGACGTTCGCCTTTTTTGGTCCTCTTTGGACCATTATTTTTCTTGTCGGCACGAAGCGGGGGTCGCATTCTTATGCCTTCCTCTACCCTTTGAGCACTTGACATTGGTGCAGGCTTGGTGGCGTGTGGCGCATCTTTAGAGCAACATGGCTGCTCATCAGTTTGCGTTACGCTCACTGCGGTTGCTGCGATCGCCGATGCCGAAGTGCAGGGTTGTTCCTCGGTCCGCTGCAATGCGGGAGGTGACTAAGATGATATCTACCTTTTAACTGTTAGTCAGACTACTACATAAAAGTCGATAATCTCCATAGAAGTCATGCAATGAATTAAGTTTAACGGAGTTGAGCGATAGGTCTGAATAATCTGAGTAATTTTGTCCAAATTAGAATGAGTTTCAGGCAAATGAGAAATATGAGAGAAACATAGAGCTGATGAACTTGCGCTAATCGGCACCGAACTTCCCGATAGGCACAGAATTGTTGAACCAATAATTCCCATGCAAATTTTTAATAGTGTGAATGAATGCGATGAACCCATCTGTAATATTAGCGGAAGACTGTGACCAGCATTTAGTGCTAAACAAATTGGCGTTTTGTTAACTCTAAATTATAGAACTTTCCGATAGGCAGGTAAATTATGAAGTGGTTGATTAGTTGCAACACCCATTAAAGCAGCTAATACATAGTAGATGAAGCAAAGAGCCCGAAAAGCTGGTTGACAAATTATGTCGGCGCTTAGTGCTAAATAAATTGGCCTCTTATAAAACGTCAATTATTGGACAGGCATGTTAATATAAGAAATTATCAGCATACCAACTAGGAGTGTAGACCCGACTTTGCACTTTTTGCAAGTTTGCACTTTTTGTGTCAATACTCTGCTTTTATTAGACGAAGGAAGAGGACCATAAATAAGTATGTAGAAATCTAAGATCTTCTGGAGATGGGTTAAGTATATGCAGATTATGAAAGATGAGCACCGCGAGAACAGGGCAACTAAAGAGAAGTTGTTGAGATGTTTCAACCTCATCCTCCATACAGCTGATGCAAAAAGGTCTCGAGTTAATTCCAAGTCTCACAGCTTGCACATCTCATGGATATATTCCTGTGGAAACACTCACGAAGTCCGAGAACTGAGATTTTGTCAACCTTGGAAGATCGCTCGAATGCCTCCGATCGCACGTGGCCAGAAGGATTTCGTGAGCTTATGAGTTTGTATACTTGCCCAGCGCTCGCTGAGTTGACGCCAAGCCCATCTTTACAGGACCAGGCCGCAGCTGGTCAAGGGGATTTCAATCCTCTCCTTTTGCAGGGAAAACATCTCACATGTCTCTTGTCGGGTGGTCAAGGCGATTCTAATCCTCTCCCTTTGCAGAGAAAAAATCTCACATGCCCCTTGTCGGCTGGTCAAGGGGATTCCAATCCTCTCACTTTGCAGGGAAAACATCTCACATGCCCCTTGTCGGGCCAGCTCATCCACCTCACAGTTTCCTGCAATGTCGTTTTGACCAGGAACCCGGAATTCGGATGCAGTCGAAAGCGAAGCCAGGCATTCACTGACCAGTATCGAATGCTCCATCATTGACTCGAGGACTCGAATTGTCGCTTAGTTATCGGAGTAAATATTTACTTTCTTGACAGTTAATACGCATGTGAGTGGCCAATCAGTTGCTTCTTTGTTACTTAGTTCGGTAACGTGAATTTGAGTCTGATGGGGAGCTCCTCGCAGAATACTCCTCTCCAACTTCGAGCCATCCGGGAACAGGAGGCCGTGCGTGCCGCTTTCTCTTTCATAATTTCAACCGTAGCCGAATGGATCGGTGCGTGACTACAATTCGGTGGGGGCCGGACTCCAAATTTGCAGGGGGGATGAAGCTCCAAAATATTTTTCCAAAAGTTTTCATCCCACTGCAGGCATAGAAATTCTCCGAGTGATTTCTGCTATGAAAAAGCTTCGCATTAAAGAGTATTTGCCATTCGGAGGCGGTGTAAAGCCGTAGGTCACTCCATTTTTGGAACAACATCAAGACGCACACTAAAAATTGGAGGAGTACATCGGGCAAACACTTAACAGGGAGGTACGAGTCAATATATATTAAAAGACTGAATCGTCATGTGAGTCAGACTATATAATGGGAATATTATAACATTTTACCGGGCCAAAAATGAAACGTGATCGACGCTATATTGTGGATCTACTCTTAGACGGCTTATTGTCTTGGTGGTCAGGCTATCAATTACTATTGATCCGGATCGTTTCCTTCTTAGCGGATCCGGATCGTTTCCTTCAAAGCGCGCCAGTGGTTACTTTCTAGTGCTAATCGGCACCAGTTGGACACACAAAGTGAAGCCATGTCCTTATCCACCTGATATTTCCAATGCAAATGAGGCCTTCCTCTTCCTCTGCTACAACCAGCTGGTACCGAATCGAATACGTTATCCCTTTAAAGAGTTTAGTACTCAAAATGTGAGGCCACGATAATCGTTCATTACCATATACATATTTGTATTGTATGTATGTATTTCTTTCATTAAAATATAATTTTCAGTAGTGGAATTTCCATATGACATCTCACAACATCTCATGTGGTACTTAACATTTTGGGGGGGAAGCAAAGAAAAAACTCAAATGTGAACAAGGATTATGATATACAAAAGCGAGAGGAACCATCTATTAACGTATTCATGGAAGTTAATTGGAGTTAATTGCAGAATTTTTTGGCCGAAGTAGGATAAATATGCATTGGCAGAGTTTTCTAAAATCTAAGACAAATTACTGTGGTTCCAGTATTCGCATTGGGCAGCTCAGATTCGTCGGTACATCAAACTAAAGATCTTTCAATGATCGCTGTAGGGCAGAAATATTCTTCTAGTTTTACCCTCGTCCGCCGATGCGATCCAGTTTTTTGAAAGATAATTTCACACAAGCCAACTATATGAAAGGCACAGCCTTATTGTGCCTTTGCTGTATAGAGAAAATATCATATTTACAAAAGAGATATGACATTTTCAAGGCAATAAGTTATTACGAAAAAAAAACTATATAAATTATTCTCGTCTAAGTGGCCGCGAGTCTTTTTTCGGCCGATGCTATTTTCCTTTTCCTCTGTGACCTGATCGGGACCTTCTTTGTCAAGCGCAATTAAAATATAATATATAATTTTTTGTTACATTTCTGTTTGCCACCCCATTAGTTTATTATAAGGGATACTTATCTGTACATTTTGCTGACTTTCTGTTCATATTTTGACCTACTGTGCCATGACTTTTAGCTGCTGCTGCTGCTGCTGTGGCTGCTGTTGCAGTCCTTGCCACCCCACTTGCGCGCGGGTGGCATCAGTTTCGTATCCAATCCAATTGCATCTACTGTCTATTGCCACATAATACATTTCAAAGTCAAAACCGCGATTGTATCATCGACCAAAGTGTTATACTAAGGAACTAAGCTATGGCACAGTAGATCAACGAATTGGTGGGCTGTGCAATTGGAGGCTAGCGGCATTGCTGATGGCTGGCTGGATGGTTGGCGCTGATGGCAATGCGGTTGCCGTCATCATCATCGTCATCATCATCTGCAGCCATAATTTTTGGCACAAATGCGAGTACAAGGCGATATTTCTTTATGCAATAATATCACTGGCCCAACAACTGCGAAACTAATAATATGTAATAGAAGATCAAACAATAACAACAACATAAGCTATAGTAGTGGCAACAGTGGTAGCTGAAGTCTGAGCAACAGCAGCACCAGCAGCACAATGAAGGCCCCAAACAATCGATTCAATTCGTTTTTCTAGGGCGTACACTGCCACTTGAACGTTGAACTGCAAACGCCCGATAGTGACTACCGTGAGGCGACTGGTCTTCCACTTTGGCACCCAAGCACCCAGGCACCGAAGCACCCGGGCAGTCAGGCTGTGCTATGCAGTTGAGCAGCCAGGCGCTTGGTACTGCGCCTGCGTTGTTGGCCTAACGTCGGCTGTCGGCAGCATGCTGCCTGATATCTGCTGTTTACTGCTATTCGCAGCGGTCGCGTTCATTGCTTAAGTCCTCTGCTATTTTTTTGAGTATGCTGATTTTTTGTTTTTGTACTACCGATCTTCAGCCGATCTTCAATAGTACATAACTGCGCCTAAGCGACTTTTCGCTTGCAGCCCACTACACCAAATACGCTAATATGTTAGACTGACAATGTCTATGCATTTGGTAGCGACGGCACCGAGATAGGTGGTGGTGGTGGTGGTGCTGGCGGTTCAGTCTGATGGTACTTCGTGCCACTTTACGCCGTTGTGCAATATTCGATCTTATAAATCATGCTGAGATTTTGGATTTTTGGCTTGTGGCTGACTGGCCTAGGCTGGCCTACCTACCATCCAATGGCTGCCACACACTCGTGCATGAGTGCTATTTCGGCGATGGCGATGGCGGTGGCGGCGGTAGTGCTGCTGTCTCTGTTGCTTCGCTTTCTGTTGTTGTTGTTGTTGTTGTTGTTGTTGGTGTAGTTTAGATTTTTCAACTGATACAATGTGTGCGCATAGTGCGCCGATCTTGTTTGGCGATGATTTATGCAGCTCAGAAAGCGAACGCAACGCCGTCACAAATGCGAACGCCGCAAATGCGAATGTGAATAGTGACCGAGTTGCGGCAAAATTGTTCGTCCACTCGCCCACCCGCCCGTCTGCCTGCTGCTGTCTGCCTGCTAGCCTTTGCACACAACGCTTAGGAGCCTGCTTGCTGGCGTGCTTGCCTACCAGCCTGCTTGCCTTGCTCGCTGCCCGTTTACTTGGAATTCACTATGACACTGTGGCTGCATTCGTAGTTGCTGTTGCGCGCCAGCGGGTGCGGAGGTATGTAAGGGCATACACTAAAATACGAAATAACACTTGCGTGGGCGGAAACAGATAGATAGACGCGCCGCCATACGCGTACAGAGACGAATGTGCGGCTCTAGCTCGCAAATGATCAGTCCCCAGCGCTTATGTCACATTACACAAATGCCCATACTTGCGGTAAATACATTCGTAGTACTTACATACACACAATATTTGCAATGCCCGTAGCATTTCGGTGTCCTTCGCTCTGCGGCAGGTTGCTACACACATCGCTACACGTAGCTTCATTCACAAATATATTAACATGTGCTTATGTGATATGCTCTGCTATGTGTGTGCGTGTGCTTGTGTCTATTCACGCTGCGGCGCTCTGTGCTGCTCTTAATTGACAATTTAGTGACGATGATGGAGAGCTGTGTGTGTTGGTGCGGTTTACCTTTAGGAATTCACCTAATCACATTATTATTTACGGTATTTTGCTTTGATTTCGACATGCAGCGAATACGCAATGCGGTGCTGAATGGAATGGATTAAATTTATATTAATAAAGCGAATGGCGTTGAACTTATAACAAAATTTATTGTATTAAAGCACCATATACAGGGGTTTTCAATAGGTGCACCCGAACCTAGACTGTTTTGAAATGATGCAAAGAAAAATAATGTAGAAAAATATGTAGAAGACAATGGCCAGCAGACGCGACTGTTTTTCAGCAGATGGATTGTTTTTTCTTCCACGCTTAGTTTTTCCAATGCCACAACTATTTCAGTGAAGTGTTTTTCTGACCATCGTGCGAGTTAATATTTGGTACCCACTGTCTGCGAATGACAGATTCTTTAAAAAAATTAATTATGTAACATATTTTATGATTGAAATTATGTTCGGGAAAATGAAGACAGATATGGAATAATTTTTGTTCGGAAAGTGCACAGAAAAGAAGGCATGCAAAGTGAGAGCTTTTCTTTTCGAATTGGTTGTTGACCAAATCGTTATGACAGATGAAAAACGAAGGATTTTTATGCAGATTTAATATACGAGGTGTGTTCAAAAAGTATCGCGAATTTTGAATTTTCGCAGGTTACGTACATTCGAATTTCAAGTTTTTTGCGGCGATATGTTGGTACTCATGTCTCTCACTCATGCCGACGAGTTCGGCCATTTTGAATGTTCAGTTAATTGTTGAGAGCTGCTTTGCTTGCATGTGTTTCGGTATGCATGTGTTACTTATTCAAAAAGTTGGATCAAAGAACCTCTATCAAATTTTGTGTGAAAAAACGAAATTAAGTGCACGGATGCATTCCGAATATTGACTGTGTCATACGGAGAAGCTACTTTGGACTAAAGCAACATTTATCGGTGGCGCAAAATGTTCTCAGAATGCCATGAAGATATGAACCACGAAAAGCGTGCCGGGCACCCGAGCACTTCAACAACAGACAAAAAAATTGATGAAGTTAAGAAAATGGTATTGGCCAATCGTCGAATCACCGTTAGAGAAGTTGCTGCGGACCTAGACATATCGATTAGCTCTTGCCATTCGATTTTTTTTCAATGATTTGGGCATCAGACGGGTCGCCGCAAAATTCGTACCAAAATTGCTCAATTTCGACCAAAAATAGCATCACATGAACATTGCTAATGAGATGTTCGACTCTGTCCGTGACGACCCAAATTTGCTCCAGAGGGTCATAACTGGTGACGAATCGTGGATTTATGGTTATGACGTCGAAACCAAAACTCAATCATCTCAATGGAAGCTGCCGCATGAACCAAGACCGAAAAAAAACGCGCCAAGTTCGGTCGAATATAAAAGTTTTGCTTGCCATTTTCTTCGATTACAGGGGCATGGTGCATCATGAGTTCTCGCCACAGGATAAAACGGTCAATAAGGAATACTACCTGCAAGTTGTGCGCAATTTGCGCGAAGAAATACACCAGAAACGCCCCGATTTCTGGAAGAACAAAAATTTGCTCATGCATCACGATAACGCCCTTGCTCACGCATCGTTACTTGTGTGCGACTTTTTGGCCAAAAACAACACACTTATTTTGCCACAGCCACCGTATTCCCCAGATCTGGCCCCCTGTGACGGTTTCTTGTTCGCGAAACTGAAGAGGCCCTTGAAAGGACGACGCTACGCTACGATTGACGAGATAAAGACGGCATCGAGGGAGGATCTGAACCAGATAAAAAAATGATTTTTTTAAGTGCTTCGAAGATTGGAAAAAACGTTGATATCAGTGCATAATATCTCATGGGGATTACTTTGAAGAGGACAAAATAGATATTAATGAGTAAATAAATAATTTTTGAAAAAACACAAAATTCGCGATACTTTTTGAGCACACCTCGTATACCGTTTTTGGGAACTACAGTTTTAAGCCGACTCGGAACTACAGATATTTCTTTTTTATGAAAAGTTTCTTCGTGGTAAAAATACAAGTCAATATTGATTTTATAAATACCTTTGTAATTTTTTTAAAATAGAATATTCTATTAATAAGGCTGCCACCGTATCGAAATGCGTTTGTGCGTGTCGACTGTTCAAATTAAACTTAGAATGCCTGTATTTTATAAAATCCTCTCACATTGGGGTGCTCCTGAATAATCTGTTTTATGAATATGGGTCTGAATCCATTTTTTTCAGAAGAGATACAAGTCTACTCCATTGATTAACAAAAATTCGAACTTTCAAGCAATAGAACTGGCACTCTCCAATAGGGGAGCCGATCCAGCAGTTGATAAATGGGTAAGCAACATGCTAAACGAAAGGATAATCACAGCCTCTCTTGGGCAAGTTACCCTAAGTGTTAAAGCCGCAAAAGGATGACCACAAACGGGGGGTAGCATCGCCATTGCTCTGGTCTATCCTGTCTGACCCCTAACAATAAAGGGTATAAAACAATAGAGTATGCAGATAACATTTCTGTAATAATTAAAGGCAACTACGAAAGGACCATAAAGGACGTAATGTAGGATGCCTTAAATACATATAACCTGTTAGTGGTGCAGAAAAGAGGGATTATCAATCAACCCTTCCAAAACTACTATTATCCCATTTACCAGGAAAATGGTTCTAAATATAGCCACCGTGATGGAATAGAGTACCTTGATAGGAAAAGGTTAAATATCTAGGAATTATTTTCGATAAAAAACTCACTTGGGAGGCCCACCTCAACTCAGTAATAAAAAAGGCAACGAAAAACCTTTGGACAACAAAACAGCTCTTGGGTAAATCCTGGGATCTGAACCCTAAAATGACTTTCTGGATCTACACCCAAATAGTAAGACCTATTGTACTATATGGGGGTTTGGTATGGTGGGTTAAAACAAACTACTGCTAAATCAAAACTTTGTAAACTACAAGCGTGGCGTACCTAAGCATAACAGGGGCCATGAAAACTACCCTCACTGCTGGCATGGAAGCGCTTTTAATTTACCACCGCTACATTTAGCAATACAAGAGGAAGCTACTATGCAAGCACTCTCTTTTTATATGAAAGAAAAACTTAAACCAGGAGATATTACTGGACACCTCCTGAACAGGGTTCAGCATGCAGTATGTATAACCCAGGCGAATGACCACACGGAACCCATGCTCAATTTTATGAAGAGATAGAAGTCATCATTATACTCGCGAAAATGGTATACAGATGAATCCAAAACGCTCCAGGGAGTAGGAGTAGGAATAGTAGGGCCTATCCTTAACACTAAGTACAGATGCCACGATTTTCCATGCGGAGCTCTTCGCCATAATGGAAACAGTGGAAATCATATCCAAAAGAGGGGTCGAAAAAGTAAAAATCGAAATACTTTCGGACAGCCAATCAGTTCTCAAAGCATTGAATTGCTTCGCATTCAAGTCAAAAGTCCTAATAGAGTGTAACAATGCACTAAACAAACTGGTCAATCATAATCAGGTCTCACTGATTTGGTTACCAGGACATCAGGGACATGAACCCGCATAAAACAGGGCTTATGCTTTTCACCACCAGATACAAGGTACAAATTTTTAAGCTACCAAACATGAATGGACAAACTCCCCTACTTTCATCCAGTGCACAGTACTTGGGGGTAATTCTGAACTCCAAACTTAGCTGGAAACAAAGAATGAAACGTCGAAGAACGGGTAAGGAAAGCGGATATTGCTTTATATGCCCGTAAACGCATGCCAGGAAGAAGATGGAAGCGTGGAGTAATACTAATCTAGGGAATCTAATCAGACTTTCAAAGTTTCACGAGAACTCGAACAATAACTCACAAAAACTTCATCGGAAATTACAGCTTTTAACTGAGGAAAATTAGTTCAAGAGGATTGATAAAGCAATGAGAACTTTTCTCCTCATTGCAGAATTTCTTTTAAAATATCCGTGCACTAAAAATTATTCCGGGTTTGAAATGGTCGCCAATAATTATAAATTAAAATAAAATCCAAACTCCATAAAAGTTTATTTGAATTATGTAGCTACTATCAAAAAAGAAATCGACTAGCTTTTGAATAGGGCAATACCCTTTGAGGAGATAAATATTTATTCTGATACCCAAATCAATATAGTCAAGTGCTTAGACATGACAGGGCTACAGCTGAAATTAGTCAGAGGGTACCGGTATTGCTTTCTGATCCACGGGACCACGGACATGGAAGACAACTATATATCTGAAAAGCTTGCAGGGTAGGGCATGGTTGAGGTGATTTCTCTGTGAAGGAGTAGATGGGTTTATTAGAGTTTGTGTGACATGTCCTCTGAGATAGATCGGTATCGAGCCAACTCAGTGAGAGATAGGAAGATAGCTAGGATCCAAGGTTCAGAGGACCTTCTAGCTCAGGGTGAATCGGAGGTGCTCAAGGGAGCTTCTAAAGCTAACAACGTTGTAGCTCGCGATGACAAAAAGTGTCGTAATATCACGAAGTCCGATGGATATTCATATGGTGAAACTCATTATAATTTCGAGTCCCTTTTGCGGTAGCTGCCTGCAAAATAGTGAAGTGGAATAATCGCAGAATTTACTTGTCACCTGCATTGCACCGAGAAAAGACTCGTGCAGCGTAGCTCTTTGGCTTTTCCGCTTTATACCTATGGCTGAGAAGCTATCCGGCTTGGATATTACAACAGCCGGCAGGTAAATTTCGTTATTCTGCATCATCTGCAACGAATCACGATTATTCGAATATATTCCTCTTCCGTTTCCTTTTGGCACAACACCAATACCAATTAGATTACCATTAGAATATCCATTACCATCCAAATGCGATCCAATTTCCTTTTTTTGGAATAGTGCTCGAGCTCAGCTAATTCCGTTTTTTAATAACCAGGACACAGAAGTGACTGAAATTATCCAGTGAACAAAAAGACTTCAATGAAGACAACACCCTTTGAGGTCATAATTAATTTCATTTTCTGGATAAAATGCGGAAATGTTATATATTCCAAGTGAAAGTTAAGATGGCTGCTTTGTGGTAATGAGATCAAGGAAGTCAAATACCCAAGATATGCTTGGTGACAATGCGAAGTGTTGTCTCTATTTACCACAATAAGTCTACACCACATGCAAGCATACACACACACACACACACATACATATGCGCTACATAAAAAAGTAAGCGGTGGAAGGATGTACTCAGAGGTGAATTGTGGGCACTGGGAATTGGGCTGTGGCCATCGCAGTGTCCATACGAAACTGCGGTTACACGTTTGACAGCTGCCAGCCAGCTGTCGTTGGGGGACCAAACGCATAGCGCTATAAATTCCATAACAATCGGGCATTACATAATTATTATATTGTATATATAACGCACACTAAGCCAGCAGTCAACAGCTAGCAGCCATCAGCCAGCACTAACACCCATACAAATGCCAAAGCGATAGCGATAGTTAGTCGCAGGAGGTGGCGCGTTGAGCTGAAGGAATATATATTTGTCTGTTGGTATGTGTAAGCACTAGGCGGGCGTTGGTGTACAAGTATGTTGTTGGTATTTGTTTGTGTGTGTATTGATTTAGGTTTTGTAGCCTTTGTGTTGTTTTCCATGTGACCGATAAGCTTTGCTGCGACGCTTCACTCGATGCCATAACATCCAGCTGTGCTTTGCTGTGCTGCTGGTGCTCACAAATCGTGGACAACAAAGCTACCAGAGCCGCATCCACGGCGATGTAACCAAGTGCTACGGCAAGTTGCCGCCTTGGTCGCTATGGTCAAGAGAGATACGCCTGTACGTCGCCGTCAGCACACACGCCGCTTCATGGTTACTTAGCTCGGTATGCAGACCTACTACACACACAGCCATACATACCTACACATTATGTCGCTGCTCGAAAATAGCGATAGCACAAGACCGCATCGGTGACGGTGTGACTCAGCAGGGGAGGCGCGGGCAGCGTTGGTTTTTTGAAAAATTGCGCGTTTGCGAAAAGTGTAGCAATGAATGCACGAAACGTAGAATACCACGCCAAACGTGCAGAGCTCATTGCTACGAGTAGCCGTTAGGCGACAGATGGGTTGCCGCCGCAGACACCGCCTTCGTTGCGCGCGTCGCTCGCAGTTTTTACAATACTCGCATAGAGTTGATTGTGTGGAGCTGAAGCTGCCGCGATGCGGATTGGCAAGTTGATCGTGCGATTTGCTGGTTGCGACTGCTTTTATTTTTATTTTTATATTTTTATTTATTTTTTTATTTTATTTCTGCTTTAGCTATACCTACACTTTAAGCCAAACAATTAAATGTAAGCGTAGCACAACCTTGGGTACCGTTATTTGCAATGAAACGCCAACACACACCCAGCAAACTCGATCGAGTTTTGATCAGTGCTCTGACATTTGGCGCGTTAGTGTCGTTGCATTGCGCGTTGATGGAGACGTTGATGTAGTCGCGACGTATAAGTTTTTGTATTGCAGCTCAAATGAATGGAAACGAGAGCAGTTTAGCGAATTGAATAAACGGCGCTGGACGACCACTGAGCGAGAAATACTTTTTATTACTCAATAAGATGGTTTACCACTGCTAATGCTTTCTATTTTTTCGACTCATAAACATTTTTCAATCCATAATCGATCAATTTTTTGGTTTGCTGGGCTATTTGGTGCGGCCGAGGGCACGCGTTTGCACTCAAGTTGCTTCGTATATTTTTGGAATAAGCGAATTTGGCCAACTCCATATAGAAGAGTTTGCAAGAGCGGCAGCAACGTTGTTGTAGCGGTTGTCGATGATGACGCGACAGCAGCGTCTGTAGTTTGGACAACAGTTTATAGTAAATATAACATTTAAAGCTGCAGCTGTAAATAATATAAGTATGTTTGTGTGTGTGTGCATTTACGGTATGTAAGTGCGCTTTTGATTAGGTCTTAGCAATAGCGACCACACCCGCGCACTTCATTATTTTCATGTCGCCTGTGGTCTTATGATTTGAAAGACATGCAGCGGCGTGAGGCAAAGTAACGAACCAAACAATAAAAAACTAAAAATTAAAAAACGAAACACAGAAGAGTAGCAAAAAACACTGCCAATAACAGAAAATAATAAGAAATAAAATTAAAATAAAAAGAAAAAAATGAAAAGCTTTAGGAAAAAATAAAATAAAATGTAATGAAAGCAATAACAAAAACAAAGCAATATCAAAATCAAAAGCAACACTAATTGTAAAAACCAATAACAACATTAGCGCACAAATAGCACAGCCATGTAACTGAAATTGACGCGAATCGATGTTTTGCGGGTGTTTAGTTCAGCTCTCGCTTCCACTAATCATCACCAGCGCCAGCCGTGTTTTGCTTTTGACAAAAAATGTATTTGCATATCTGTTGGCGGCCGCCGTAGCCGAATGGGTTGGTGCGTGTCAACCATTCGGAGAACTTAGGTTCGAAGCTTAGTGCATGAAACAGCAAAGTGATAGAATAAGGTTTTTTCTAATAGCGGTCACCCCGCGGCAGGCAATGGCAAACATCCGAGTGTATTTTTGGCTTGAAAAAGTTCCTCATAAAAAATATCTGCCATTCGGAGTCGGCTTAAAACTCTAGGTCCCTTCATTTGTGGAATAACATCAAGGCACACACCATAAATAGGAGGAGGAGCTCGGCCCAATGACCAGAAAGGCTGTAAAAGCCAATTTTAGAATATAGATTATCATATATACAGGGTGGGGCATTTTACGTTTACTTTTTGAAGCACCTATTTTTTTGAGAATGGTAACACAAATGGCATGTCAAATGTGTTCATCATTTACTTAAAGGTTTGACATTTACGAAATGGGACGCTATAGGTACGCTTGAACAAAATTGGGAAATATTGAAAACCTATTTCCAAAGTGGTGAGCCTTCTTCTTCTTCCGCCGTTACAGTAAATGGCGAGCGTTACCGTGACATGCTCAACGAGTTTTTGTTTCCAAAAATTTAAGAGGATGACATGGAGAACATTTGGTTTCAACAGGACGGTGCAACTTGTCACACTGCTAAAGTTACACTCGAACTTTTGGTTACTGTTTTTGAATTCCGATATCAATTGGCTGCCTTGGAGCTGTGATTTAAGCCCGTTGGACTATTTTTTGTGGGGAGCCGTTAAGGACAAATGCTATGCGAACCATCCAGAGACGATTGATGCTTTAAAACACGAAATCCATTCATGAAATTGGAGCCCAAACAATTGAAAATGTGCTTAAAAACTGGGTTGATCGAATGGCCTACTGTAAAGCCAGTCGTGGCAGTCATTTGAACAATATTATTTTTCATTCATAAATGACAATGTTCAATCTTCAAAATAAAAAAAAAAGTTTGAAAAAATATTGATTAGTTTTTTTTATAGCCGATTTAAAAAGCAAATTTTACATGGCCCACCCTATATGCATATATGTATATATTTATGTATCGGGTATTTTTTAGCTGTATTATCGATATCGATAACTATAGTTCGACAGTTGAGAAAGGCAAACTGTGTTGACATTTCTGTTCAGTAAGGTTTGGCATAGGGGGCTGTTGGACTGATGACGGGCCACTTTCTATGGGCAAAGCACTCGAATCAGGCTCGAGGTCTTTGGCACTGATGTGTTAAGAAGCGACCACCTTGGCTCGTTGGCACCACAAAATCTACTCAAATTTCTTCGGAGGGCGAGTCGATTTAAACAAAATTTGAAAGGGAATCCGAGTGCAGTACAATGGATTTAATTGTGTCTGAGTGCTGTATTTGCTAGTCTGCCCCGACAAAAAAAAGAGGTTGTCTGCAAAGTCGGTTTACTGATGATAGTTTAACGTGATAACGTCATAAGAAAATACTGATTGAATGGTTGCATTTTTCAAAAGAAAATTTTAATTTTATTTGTTTGATACATATTTTGTATGGATATAGAGAATGAGTTAACATTAACATAACATATACTTTAACATAACATAACATAACAAGACATAACATGACATAACACAACACAACACAACACAACACAACACAACACAACACAACACAACACAACACAACACAACACAACACAACACAACACAACACAACACAACACAACACAACACAACACAACACAACACAACACAACACAACACAACACAACACAACACAACACAACACAACACAACACAACACAACACAACACAACACAACACAACACAACACAACACAACACAACACAACACAACACAACACAACACAACACAACACAACACAACACAACACAACACAACACAACACAACACAACACAACACAACACAACACAACACAACACAACACAACACAACACAACACAACACAACACAACACAACACAACACAACACAACACAACACAACACAACACAACACAACACAACACAACACAACACAACACAACACAACACAACACAACACAACACAACACAACACAACACAACACAACACAACACAACACAACACAACACAACACAACACAACACAACACAACACAACACAACACAACACAACACAACACAACACAACACAACACAACACAACACAACACAACACAACACAACACAACACAACACAACACAACACAACACAACACAACACAACACAACACAACACAACATAACATAACATAACATAACATAACATAACATAACATAACATAACATAACATAACATAACATAACATAACATAACATAACATAACATAACATAACATAACATAACATAACATAACATAACATAACATAACATAACATAACATAACATAACATAACATAACATAACATAACATAACATAACATAACATAACATAACATAACATAACATAACATAACATAACATAACATAACATAACATAACATAACATAACATAACATAACATAACATAACATAACATAACATAACATAACATAACATAACATAACATAACATAACATAACATAACATAACATAACATAACATAACATAACATAACATAACATAACATAACATAACATAACATAACATAACATAACATAACATAACATAACATAACATAACATAACATAACATAACATAACATAACATAACATAACATAACATAACATAACATAACATAACATAACATAACATAACATAACATAACATAACATAACATAACATAACATAACATAACATAACATAACATAACATAACATAACATAACATAACATAACATAACATAACATAACATAACATAACATAACATAACATAACATAACATAACATAACATAACATAACATAACATAACATAACATAACATAACATAACATAACATAACATAACATAACATAACATAACATAACATAACATAACATAACATAACATAACATAACATAACATAACATAACATAACATAACACAACATAACATAACATAACAAATTACCCCGTATTAAAGCACTTATCAACAGCTTTCATTTGATACCCATATTGTACATACACAACCAAAGGTTACCCGGGTCCACGTTTTGACCTATATCTCGAGACCCCAGTCACGGAGCGGCATGAAAAATATTCTGTACTAAAGCATTCACCAACAGCTTTCATTTGATACCCATATTGTACATACACGTCCGAAGGTTACCCGGGTCCACGTTTTGACCTATATCTTGAGACCCTATCTACCAATAGGTATTCAAACTATGCGGAAGTCATCTTCAATACCTCCTTAACAATGTGTGTAAGTTTGGTTTAATTCGGTTCAAAGTCACGGTATTAAAGCACTTATCAACAGCTTTCATTTGATATCCATATTGTACAAACACATTCTAGGGTCCACGTTTTGGTCTCTATCTCGAGACCCTAGTCACGGAGCGGATGGAAATACTCTGAACTAAAGCATTCACCAACAGCTTCCATTTGATACCCATATTGTACATACACGTCCGAAGGTTACCCGGGTCCACGTTTTGACCTATATCTTGAGACCCTATCTACCAATAGGTATTCAAACTATACGGAAATCATCTTCAATACCTACTTAACAATGTGTGTAAGTTTGGTTTAATTCGGTTCAAAGACACGGCGGGTCCACGTTTTGGCATATATTTCGAGACCCTAGTCATCAATAGGTATGAAAATTACCCCGTATTAAAGCACTTATCAACAGCTTTCATTTGATATCCATATTGTACAAACACATTCTAGGGTCCACGTTTTGGTCTCTATCTCGAGACCCTAGTCTCGGAGCGGATGGAAATACTCTGAACTAAAGCATTCACCAACAGCTTCCATTTGATACCCATATTGTACATACACATCCGAAGGTTACCCGGGTCCACGTTTTGACCTATATCTCGAGACCCTATCTACCCATAGGTATCCAAACTATACGGAAATCATCTTCAATACCTACTTAACAATGTGTGTAAGTTTGGTTTAATTCGGTTCAAAGACACGGCGGGTCCACGTTTTGGCATATAATTCGAGACCCTAGTCATCAATAGGTACGAAAATTACCCCGTATTAAAGCACTTATCAACAGCTTTCATTTGATATCCATATTGTACAAACACATTCTAGGGTCCACGTTTTGGTCTCTATCTCGAGACCCTAGTCACGGAGCGGATGGAAATACTCTGAACTAAAGCATTCACCAACAGCTTCCATTTGATACCCATATTGTACATACACATCCGAAGGTTACCCGGGTCCACGTTTTGACCTATATCTCGAGACCCTATCTACCAATAGGTACCCAAACTATATGGAAACCATCTTCAATACCTCCTTAACAATGTGTGTAAGTTTGGTTTAATTCGGTGCAAAGACACGGCGGGTCCACGTTTTGGCATATATTTCCAGACCCTAGTCATCAATAGGTATGAAAATTACCCCGTATTAAAGCACTTATCAACAGCTTTCATTTGATACCCATATTGTACATACACATTCGAAGGTTACCCGGGTCCACGTTTTGACCTATATCTCGAGCCCTATTTCCAAAATAAAATATAATCCATGTTACTCGTGATGTAGCTTTCGAATGGTGAAAGAGTTTTTAAAATCGGTCCAGTAGTTTTTGAGCCTATTCATTACAACCAAACAAACAAAGTTTTCCTCTTTATAATATTAGTATAGATATGGTAAATATTACCATACATTTTTTCCTTCATATATAATAAAAAAATTAATAATAATAACATTAAAACAACAGGTATTATTAACAAACTTGGTTTTATTTTAAATTCTTCAAGTATATCAAATTAATAATAATCAATAAGAAGGCATATGCAAATACAAATACGTGAATTTATATATGTATGTACATATGCGCATATACATACACATATACGCTCACTTAAGTAGGGGAGAGCAAGATGTCGAACGTTGCCGTTCGTTTGCTTTGTTTGCTTTGTCGTTCCTTCCGCGCTTTCGCTTGCAGTTCATTCAATGCAATGAGCAAGGTAACTACATATGAGCAAGGTAACACTAATATGAGCAAGGTAACACTAATGAGCAAGGTAACACTAAAGAGCAAGGTAACACTAATGAGCAAGGTAATACTAAAGAGCAAGGTAATACTAAAGAGCAAGGTAACACTAATATGAGCAAGGTAACACTAATATGAGCAAGGTAACACTAATATGAGCAAGGTAACTACATATGAACAGTAATGAGCAAGGTAACGACACATTTTTTCGTGCGTGCAGCCTGTTAAATCGAATTATAAGACGTTATCACGTCAAAAAGGTTTGGCAAGTCTTCAAGAATCACGCCAGCACAAAGCTTCCAAATTGTGAAAATTTTCTGAAAAAGAAAAATAATAAATCTGCTCGCGAATTTCATAGAGCGAAGTGTTGAAGAAGACGATGAAATGTCAATTCGTCACCATTCTTAACTTCTTGGCATTTGTGCTTCGACTACGTAAAAAATTTCAAAATACCGCTCGTGCAAGAATTGAATAAAAACGACCATCGTTGGCGTCGCATTTTTGTTGATTGAGCTCATTTAAATTTATTATTCAGATTTATAGGAAAAATTAGTAAAAATTGAACTGATCGAATGGCCCTGCAACTTGCCATCATCATCATTGTTTCCGTGAATCCTTAGCGGGACAAAGGGTATCAATAACACCTACGTGCCATCTCGTCCGGTTACTGGATAACGATAATCTACGGCTTCCAGCTTAATCCGAGTTAAGCCGTCTCGCAATCTACAGTTCTTTTCCAAGTTTACCTTGACCTTCCCGGTGCTCTTCCTCTCGCTGTGAGTGAGTTCCATTCCATTGCCTTCTTCGCTGTGTTACAATCTACTTTGTATAACGTATGACCAATCCACTTCCATTTCTGTTTTCTAATCCAAATGTCTAGCGGCTCCATGTTTGCTTTTTCGTAAAGTTCCTTGCTTGGCATTATTTTTGGCCAGAAAATTCGGAATATTATCCTTAGACAGCGGTTGACAAAAACTTCTAAGCGATTGGTTACAGCGGCGTGATTTTCCAGGTAGAGCTACTGTACAGCGGTACCGACAGTACATTCGACTAACCCATAGCCGCGGTGAACATACACCGGATTTTGTACTCAAAAAATATGTGCCATGAAATTTCTACCAGATTATATTATAATAAAACAAATTCATTCTAACAACATTTCTGTTTTTATTATCCTTTTAAGTTCTTAAGCTTTTTAAAAACATCCGATATAAAAGTATGTATAAGTAGAAATGCCTTCAGCTGGCGACGTAACGATAGTACCTCAATATTTTCACCAGTTATGATTATTTTCTTTTCGTTTTTTGAATTTTTATTATTGAATTATTAAAAAAATTATTTTGTAGACATAAAGTGCATAACAGCGATAGCTAAAAGAGTTATATAAGAGCAACGAGATTTTTTGGCAACTTCAAACATTCACTTTAAGGGATCAAAATTTTATAAAAACAAAACTTATGTGGGTTCCTCGCTAATGCTGCAGTAAAATCAATGCTCAATAAATGCTACTCTAAGAATGATATCTTTCTAGATAATACAAAGCAGATATTACAAAACAGCGAAACGTTTATCTGTTAGAAAACTCGAAGAACTACCACCACCATTGGCTTCAAATCACTCTGATATGGGTTCCCGGTCATAGGAACATACGGGGTAATGAGATAGCGGATTAGCTAGCAAGAAAAGGTTCGACACTAGACTTAGCGGAGGCGGTGGTAGTTTCCACCCCACTGAACACATTAAAAGCATCCATTGCTTCACACTATCTTGCTTTAGCCGAGAGAAGATGGAAGCAAATAACGACCTGTATTACAACAAAAAATACATGGCCTTCATAAAAAATCCAAAGAACGAATCACCTGTTACGATGTTCTCGGCCAAACATCTCACGCATCACTGCAACACTTACAGGTCATTGGAAAATAGGGGAGGATGCAGCCAGACTCAACCTCCTCTTCAATGCAGAAGCTGTCAGGCGGAAGGGGCGAAGGAAAGTCTTTTCCAATATTTATGTGAATGTCTGGGGCTAGCCAAGACACGACTCCGCTCCTTCGGTAAGCCTTTCCTACAGCAAATTAAGGAGATCTCAGATATCGAGATAAAGGATTTATACTTGGACCTCACTAAATGGATCTGACTTGGAAGCAAAAACCAACAAAAAAAAAAAAAAAAAAATACCAGTCTAACGGTTAGACTTGATAGAAGTGAAACCTTCCGTAAAACAAACTGAGAGAGAATAAGACGAAATCAGCATTAGGAGCGGGATAATTATAGGTTCATTATAATATTGCTATAAAGTTCATATTTTATTTTCTTCATTTTATCATTATTCATCCTCAATGTTTTCAATTTCAACAAATGATACGAGTGGCTTATGATAGATAAAATATGATACAAATGCTTTGGTTTCGATGTTGTCAAAAAAAATACCCAAACGGACCGAAGAAACAGACTTACAAATTTCTTCCATTTTCGTCTACTTGTATTCATATAAAAATTTATGTCTCTTCCCACCAAAGCTAAATGTATTAGTATATTTTTTCTTGTATTTATTCAAGGCTGAAATCCAAAAAACTGTTTTCAATAAATAATCAGAAATGTCCTACAATGCAAATTTCAAAAAAAAAAAAAATTTATTTCTTGTGATTCGAACCAAGAATTTTGGATCGGAAGCTCACATTGCTAGCCGCTCGGCAATCGCGCCATACTGTCGGTGTTGGCCTAAAAGTTATTTAGTTCGTCGCTACGTTTATATGTAATTCGTTTCACTTTTTCCCAAATCACTCCCAACGATTCTAAAGAAGTTTTCACTTCAAAAATTAATGTACGAAATATTTATACCGATTCACTTAAACTGACTTTCAGTATCTAAACCAAAAAACTGTTCAATAAATAATCAGAAATGTCCTACAATGCAAATTTCAAAAAAAAAATTCCATTTTCGTCTACATGTATTCATATAAAAATTTATGGCTCTTCCCACCAAAGCTAAATGTATTAGTATATTTTTTCTTGTATTTATTCAAAGCCGAAATCCCGGCGGTACTGCAATACCGGGTCAACCCGTGGCAGAGAAGGAGCAAGCCCCTAAAACACTCCGCCCATTTCCAAAAATCAGTTTAACATTTGTTGTCCTCCGATGGAGGATCTATCAGATGTTAAGCTGATAACCACACTACCTAGTCAATACATTTTAAATAATAAACCTAATAAAACTTTTGAGAATTACACGCTCACAAAAATTATTTATATCAACATATAATATGTATAACGCTTCGTAACTAAATAACTTTTAGGCCAGCGACGACAGCATGGCGCGGTAGCCGAGCGACTAGCAATGTGAGCTTCCGATCCAAAATCCTTGGTTCAAATCACAAGAAAAAATAAAAGTTATTTTTATTTAGTTCGTCGCTACTTTTATATCAACATATAATATAACGCTTCGTAGCCAAGTTGGTCGCTTTTTTCGTTTCACTTTTCCTCAAATCACTCCCAACGATTCTAAAGAAGTTTTCACTTCAAAAAGGACATCATCACACGAGACAGTGGTAGTAAAACGGTGCTGTTCACTAATAAGGAGTATTTCAGTGGAAATATTCAATCACTTCAACAACAACAACAACAACCACCACCACTACGCTACCATAAATCCGTCTAGATCAAAAATATCACTTTTCCGACTGTCCATTAACAGTGCTGAGCCATACACCCACTTACGTCTCGGCTACTCAATTTTCACACACGCACACCTTCTCCAATGTACACAACCAGCCTCGTTTTGTGACGAAATCGCAACGTTAGATCACATTATACAATCATGTCATCTTATGACAACAATTCTTTGGATCCAGTCACGCACTTGATTTTCTTGAAGAGCTCTCCGCAAGTAATATCCTTACTGTCTACAAATTTCATAAAGCCTACGCTTTGTTAACACCGATCTAACCTTACATAAACTACATTTATTTTGTTACCAGAAAATCAATGGCCCATGCTGCTAGTGTGGCTGCTTCTTTATATTTGTGTAACTTGTTATTATAACACATTGGGTTTACAACTAAGTAATTACGGATTTTTTTTAGAAAATCAAAGTCAATTTTTTCATGGAACTAATATAAATAACTTTATTTTGTAATGTATTACCCATTTTGATCAATGACCTTTTGCCATCTTTCAGGCAGCGTCATAATTTCACGTTCATAAAACTTCAGGTTTTTATTAGCAAAAAACTGAATCAGGTGCGATTTCACATCATCATCATTATTGAAACTTTTACCATTCAAGGCGTTTTGTAAAGAACGAAACAAAAAGTAATCAGATGGTGCAAAATCAGGACTATATGGTGGATGTGGCAAAACATCCCAACCAAGTTCCAATAATTTTGCCGAGTTCCGAAATATGTGTGTGGCCTTGCATTACCATTATGGAACACAATACTTTTTCGATTTATCAATTCGGGCCGCTTTTCTTCAACTGCATTGTTTGATTTCGTTAGTTGTTCAATGTAGACATCAGAATTGATCGTTCGGTTGGGTGGTAAGAGTTCAAAGTAGACAATTTCTTTGTAATCCCACCAAACTGATAGCAAAACCTTATTTTGATGAATATCAGCTTTTGATGCTGTTTAAGTTGGTTCACCTGGCCTGCTCCACGATCTTTTGCGCTTGATATTGTTGTTAACAGCCCATTTTTCATCTTCAGTTAGCAGTCGTTATAAAAATTGATCATTTTCAATATGTTTCTTTAGCAAATCGCAGCTGTTATTGCGTTTCTTTCAGTTCGCGAGGAACCCACGTATTGAGTTTTTAAACATAGTCAAGTTCTTTTAAGTGATTTTCAATGCATGTATGGGACAGATGAATGTTCTCTGCAATCTCACGTGTTGTTCTGTGACGATCCGAATCGATTATTGCTTTGATTAGGGCGTCATCAACTTCAACTGGATGACCAGAGCGTTTTTCATCGTTGAGTGAAAAATCACCAGAACGAAATTTGGCAAACCAATTTTGACACTGCCGTTGTTTTAAGGCTTCGTCATCATAAGCAGCACATAACTTTTTATGAGCTTGCGATGCGGTTATCCCTTTGCGGAAATAACAAAGAAAAATATGATGAAAATTTTCATTTTGATTTTCTATTTTTCAACAAACGTCAAACGAAAACGTTTTTTACTGACTGACAGCTCAATTGCCAATTATCAAATAAGAAAATGTGTTTTACATTTCTACTACGTCTGCAAACCTAAAAATTCAACTGAAGTCATCTATGAGTGAAATCCGCAATTACTTAGTTGCCAACCCAATACTATTAATAATAATAATAGGAATTCCAATTAAAAACCAAGGAAGTGTGAAGAAGAGTTTGTGGAATTTTTCTAATTTTTGTGTGAAGTTTGAAATTTGTACTTAGATGGCTTTTGCTAGACAATGAGTTACCATATACTTTTATAGAATATAATAATCATTTATTATAAAAAAAAAAAAAAAAAATAAATAAATAAATAAATAAAATAAAAGCGAAATAGTCAAAACTGTTCAAAATGTTGATGTGCCATTGTTCTGTCGCGAATCGAGCGAATTATGTGCGGTGGGAACACAGCATTAGTAAAAAAATTAAAAGACTTAAGGCACAAACTTTTTTGTTTATTATTTTTTATTATTTTTTTTTTGTTTTTATATTATATTATTATATATTTCCTTATTTACAAACTTATTTTAATATTAAATTAGTTATACCCATATTTCAAAAAATTTACAAATTTATTTTCACTAAAGTAATAGACAAATGTTTTACAGAAAACGGAGAAGGCTAAAAATTATATAAACCTCTTAATGCGACCCAAAACTCTAACCACGTAACTAAAACTTCATGGCCAAAATTTTTGAAAAACTCCTTCTAACCTCATCAATTAACACAAATATTGAGTGTCATGAATAACTCTATGACAAGCTATTTGTGAAATACCAATCGCTATTACCACTGCTTGTATACATTACTACTTGACTTTGGCTAGTGGCTGGCAGTTAAGCAGTCTTCAACTATTTCTAGCGCACTGCAGGGCAATATTCAACGAATTCTACGCTCTTTGATAGTAAGTGGCATGCTGTCATAGTATTTCGAAACATCTCTAAGCTCCTTAAGGCGACAATTGGGAGGACGATACAGCACCCAAACGTCAGCTAATCGAATGACCTGCCGATGCAGCTAGCGATAGGGCAGCCTTCTTGTAAGCTGTGTAATTTGTTATTGCATATTTACTTATGTATATATATTTGCTATTCCTTTAGTTGCATACTTGACAATGCAGAGCAAAACAAATATACAATACAAATACAAAAATTCATATGTATGTACAAACAAATGCTGTCTTGCGCCTAGGCGCGCGAAGGCGACAAAGACTTGTCTGCTCTTTTTGGCATTCTGTGCCTTGCCGCCTTCACTATAAAAAAAACTAACATCGTCCTCATTGGCATATCTTCGTTAGCGGTATTTGCCACATATAGCAACAGATGCTGAATTGTACTTTTTCCTATGTCTCGCGCATACAGACGTAAGTATGTGTGTTTATAACCATTTTTTGTGCACATTAAGGTGGCCCGATTTTTTGGCTACATACACCTCGATGTAAAATAATTCTATAGATAAGTCTAAATTCAGAGCTATTAAAATAACCCAAAGAATCTGAAAGATATTTGTTTACTGTTTGAGGTATTAAAAGGTATTTGGGATGAGGTAGAAGTGTATACGGGGAATAGCTATAGTTTTATTTACAGCAGCTACTTAGCGAGCATTCGATAAAATACAGAAGAGAAACTGGACTAAGAGTAGGGCACAACTGCTGTTTGGAAACATTATAACTATTATATGAGACTTGAACTGCAGTTCAGACTACATATAATATTTATTTATTTATTTAGCTAAAGAATAAAATTATACTCTTACTAGCTATGCACTTATAAGTAGGATCTATGAGTTCGTATGTGACTTAGGACTAACTTTTTCAATGCCACTCCAGTACACAAGTCGATATCTTTTACCTTATTGAGTTCATAACGGAACTTGTTCCATTGCACATGAAACATGGCGGAAGTGCCTAAGAGGTATATTGAGAGGTAATCTTCTTAAGATATCAGTACAATCATTTTCACTTGTTAGCACATTTAGTACAAAGGAATAGGACAAAAGTGTTCTTCTACTGTGTAGTGATGTGAAATTCAGAAGCTGACATCAAGAATCGTAAGAAGGCAAAGGCTCTGAAAAGTTCAGTGGCCGTAATGTAAATATTATAAAACCTTTTTGTATAATATAAGAGGAAAATCCGTGGAAAGAAGAATTTTACAAATTCAATTGCTCACGGATCTTAGCTGATTTATGTAGAGAGTGGGCACTTTATTTGACTTAAACAGACTTCTGTAGCATTTTACAAGCCGATATTAATACCCCAATACACTTGTTTCACGAATGCGATACAACCTCAAGAAGAAAAAAAAGAAGGCGATCAAAGGAAGAGCGGCTATGAATATTTTCCATAACTTATTTCTCTCTTAGTATTCATAGAAACATTGTCTTTGTAAACAGAAGAGGCTAAATAGATTCTTTGATTGAAGTGTGTACCTCATAAAACAGCTAACTATCTCTATAATCATGTTCTATGCTGCTAATAAGCATTAATTTGAAATTTGAAAAAGGCCAGCCAAGAAGTACCGAGAGAATGGTAGCAGAAGGGCTAAAAATACCAATATATTCAAAGCTCTGTAAAGTAAAAGGTAGATACTTAAGGAGGAAAGAGGTAACAGAAAAAAAGAGATAAGATAGAATTGAGATAGTTAGTCCTGTGAGTATTTTCCAGATTCTTTGGCAAAACAGAAAATTTGCTCCAGTTTGAGAGCTCGGGTAACCGCTGATTCGCAGTTGGTCAATTGATCGACAATTTCATTTTCTTGAACACCGCAGGAACCCGTATATATGTAAGTACAAGCTTATTACGTATGGCAAAAGAATTAAGTTTCTTCTTACATTCTTGAAAAATCTTTGATGTTTGACTTGCGTTCTTCAGTGCCTTCAGTGCCGCCTGACTGTCACGAAAGACTTCAATCTGTTTCCCATGCAAGCGTGCATCTCTGTGACCATTAACGCAGTAGTGACAAAAACGATCACTTCGCTTTGTGTATCGCTAATTTGATCAATCGCTGAGCTTAGAATGTCGGCAGATGAAATAATACTAATGAATGATCGATATACAAGCTAAACGACATACGACAGGCAGCAGCAAACGATAGCACATCAACATGTTGATCAGTTTTGACTACTTTTATTTGGATGTTTTTTTAAGCTTTTTAGTTTTTTTATAAAAGTTTAGTTATCTAACAAAACTCATATAAACCCAAGTTTCAAACTTTGCACAAAAAATAAAATTTTTCTATTCCACGAAATTTGTATTTCAATTTCAAGGTTTTTAACTATAATTTCTAGAAAATTTATTGGTAGGCAGTTTCATAGCTTATACAATTTCAATGCCTTAAAGTGAAAATGTGAAGTTGTTAAAAAATCCTGTTGATTTTGCACAATATTTTTCCAGGACGATGTTGCTTATTTTCCCTATTAAAAAAAATTTGATGCATTTGTTATATGTTTAATAAATATTCAAAAAATTGAAGACAAATACCAAAACAGTAATTATAAAAAATGACCAGTATTTTGAGGTGCAATCGTTTTGTTGTGGTCTCAAACAAGACCTTTTGACATTACGTTGCGTCTAATAAGTCTTGCACTGGAGTACCAGGGGCCCCGCAATATGCCTTGGATGCAATTTTATTTAGCATACCTTTTGAAATATCCAATTATTTGTAATTTACAGGGTTCTTCAAATCAGATAGCTGGAAGGTGTCTATTCTTCTCATCTCCTTCAATCAATTTAGGCAGATTTCAGTCTTCCTTCAAATGATATAGGTAATAAGTGTATTGGAAATAAGATGAGTGGAAACTGGCAATAAGGCGCTATTTATTTTTAATTTTCGATATGGCTTAACTCACTTGAAAGCATTTATTTAGTTTTAAAATTTTCTGATACCATCGCTTCTGATAATTCACTCTTGCTTCTAATTAATCCTCGATGTCTCGAAACAAGAATATGGACTCTTTTTCTTTGTTGTTTTTAGTGGCTCACAAAAGCATTTTGAAAGCATGAAATGCATTTTATTTTTTGTTACTTTGAGGAATTTGTATACAAGCTTGGGGCTTATAACGAAGTTTGCCTTCATTGGACTGTATTATGTTTTTCTTAATTGTTAAACTATGTAACTATTGAATATCGAGTTTGACATTACGCTGCACCACATGCCAGCCACCTCCAGCTATTTAGCGCGAATTATTCTCTTTCGAACGCAGCACCTCTCTCTTCTGATAACAAATTAGAACAGCATAGAGTTGCTTTCTTCGGTTTTGCTGGAAAAAAGGTCAGTGTATGAAAAGGGAAGATACGCATTGACTTATTCCGCATTGTCCATTCATTTTATTCGACAAATATTCCGCCATATGATTTAGAATAGGTTCGTAAGATGGAATTTGTATTAGAAGGAACATGAATTAAATCCTTCCAAAATGGATCTCATCCTGAATAATCTACGAGAAGATTGATTCAGAATTGTTTTGAATAGTAAGAGGCTTGGATGGAAACTTCTAGGTATAAAGGAGAAGAATACGCTGAAGGTGACGATGAGTAAATATGTTTGAAAATAATAGACTGAGACAAAAAAGTAGTAGTTTCAGTAGTCAGTAAGAAATCTGTTCCTTGTATTTATCAAATATATATTACTGAAGCGAGTGACGCTTAATTTGCAAAACAACCTGCACCCTCGATATTCGCAGCGAGCATAAATCTGCCAAAGTTTACTCACTCAATGCATCCCCTTAGTCTATATCTTGCACAGGCCTGTGGAGATATAGGTACTGCCTGAGAGTATAAATTAAAAACCAAACCTTCCATCTGTCTCAAAAAGACGTTGTATCCCGTTTTCTTGTTCTTCATCGCATAGTGAGGATTTTTCGACAAATTTTGTTCCAATTTTTACCAATTTTAGTCTTGTAGTCTTTGATAAGTTTATTCGAAGGCGCTAACATCAAATATGTACTCGGCAAGTAGGTTACGCATAGTAAGTAACACATTAGGTATACGTTGCCGTGTCCACAAGCAGATATTAAAATCCAGTTCATGAGCCACGGGCGAGTCGGATAAGCAGATCTAATAGTAAAAAAGTGACTAACAAAGAGATAAGCACACAGCGCAAAAACTGTTTACCCGAACCATTTTCGATTGTTTAAATTATGCCAGGTACTAATGAGGTAGTGTTTGGAAATGATATTTCGTTATGCTGATCTAAGAGCTGAATCTATTCAATTACATTATTCTGAGAATCTTATAACAACGAACTACTTCTCAAAGATTATGCGAGGTACCTCGGAGTAATACTGGACAGCAAATTGCTGTGGAAGCACAACGTTGAGAAGAGGGTGAAAAAGGCCAGTAATGCGTTGTACGCATGTAAAAGAATGCTGGGTGTAACTTGGGGTCTATCACCCTCTCTGATGCATTGGTGTACACAGCAGTAGTCAGACCGATATTGCTGTATGGAACCTTAGTATGGTGGACTGCGACAAGAAAACTGACATACTTAATGCCAATGGAAAGGATTCAACGACTCGCTGCTCTGTGCATAACAGGAGCGATGAAGACCACTCCAACGGCGGCGCTGGAAATGATACTCAGCATGCCACCTATTGACCTCATGGCGGAAAACCTGGCAGCGAAATCCGCGAGGAGGCTAATGGCTGCGGGGGTATTCACCTGCAGAACCTTCGGTCACAGCTCAATAGGAAAGTGGAGCTCAGGTGGCACGGACTACATGGCTCCGTACTTTAATTGGGAGAGAAGGTTTCGCACTACAATTGAAGAGGAGGGATGGCACAAAGGCATGAAGCCAGGCCATAGAACTTTTCACATCTATACAGACGGCTCGAAAACTCCAGATGGAGTGGGAGCGGGTATTTATTGCTCAAAACTAGGAATAAGGCAGCCTATCAAGTTGCCAGACCACAGCAGTATTTTCCAAGCGGAAGCTTTTGCTGTGGGGAAAGCCGCGGAGCTAGCCTACACTAGAACAAGAAAGAACTCAACAATTAATATACTATATACGTGGATAGTCAAGCAGCAATAAGAGCAATAAGCTCATGTTGTATTAAGTCCAAAAATGTCCGACGGAGCAGGGAGGCCATAGAAAGGCTAGCCGGAAACAGTAGGCTGCATATCTACTGGGTACCTGGTCACAAAGGCATTATGGGGAACGAAATAGTAGATGAGTTGGCAAAAAGTGCTGTGAGACTACCATTTGAACAAGAGAACGACATACCAGAACCGCTAAATACAATATGCAACGAAATGGACGACCACATGAAAAGGCAAGTGGAAGCTAGGTGGACTAACCAGACCACATGCAAAACAGCAAAAGTCATGTGTAGGACTAACGACAAAAAACTGACTCAATTCGTACTTACGCTCTCGCGAAAGGACTGCAGAACTATCATAGTTAGCATACCTATCTACCTACCTAATCTATTGGCTGCACATGCGTACAAGATAGGGATTGCTAACACGGACAAATGCAGAAAATGCAGAGAGGATGTTGAGGAGCTTTAGAACACCTTCTGTGCGCTTGTCCGGCACTATTAAAAACGCGACTAAAATGCCTGGGAGCCCCACTGTTTGAGGGTCTGGAAGACGTCTCAAAAGCGGAGCCCCCAGCCCTACTTAGATTCGCCAAAAGCGCTGACATCCTACATGATGTCTACTTTAGGTATTCATAGAGGTCGGTCTCCATCTGGTATCGCTAGGGACCAAAAGTTCTATGCGAGGCTTATTGCCAACCAGGCTAACCTAACCTAACCTAGAATCTTATAACTTTTTGGATATCTAAAATGATGTGCTAGGTTTTAAAACGTTTTGCAGAATAGTTTTCATGCAAAGTTTTTTATTTTGCAAAGTAGGAAACACCTAGAAAAATCGTAAATTCAAAAACTTCATCAAGCAGGCGTTTTTAAGGGCCATGGTTTGCTTCAAATTTTATTGATGATTTCTGTTATATTTATTATTCTTATTTTTAGGGGATATATAGAATATAATTTATGAATTTTGTTAATTGATATTCCTTTTAATTGAAACCGGAAAAAGCGGACCGAACTAATATTTAAAAAAAAGTGGGCATAAAATAATCAAATCGAATAAAATCAAATACCCCTGTTAAGTTTTGGATATCTTGTCATATAACTAAGTTAATCAGAAATCAGCTAAGTAATAAAGTCCTTAAACATCTAGGAAGACTTTCCCGGTAGCTCCATATGCAATTTTGAAGGCCTAAGATATTTGAACATCCCACGCCCCACGAGTAGTAACTGAAGAATTTGTCTGCTTAACATCTCAAGGCAACACTAGAGATCACTTCCCTGGCATACAGGTACGAATTTATGGCTGATCCACGCAAGTATTCTAAAATCCTGAAATTATGGGTTTTGAACAATTCCTGAATGCACTACCCGCGTACGAAGCCCTAATGTGTATCTATATACATACATATATACACAATAATAGCCATGCAGATATCTTCCTACTCAGCCAAATATTCCGCCTAATGCAGTTGAATTCATTGTAGTAATTTATCTTGATGTTTAAATCAATAACAACAACACGCCGTCACCGTGCGTTACATTGCCATGCTTTTAACGCGTTCGAGCATTTGTTTTTATTAAGCTATGTACGAGTACAATAACAGCAGCAACAACAGCGCAGGAGATGCAGGTATAGTCACAAAAAATAAAAAAAAAATTAAGAAAAAAAATTCGTTACTTCCATAAGTTTATTTATATGGAAATGCCACGAAGCAAACTAACATCAAAGACCCATTGAAGCTTACCGGAGCACTGGAGCACCGTTGTGCCGTAGCGTTGTGTGGTTGTTGTAGCAGCTATTGTTATTGTTTTTGTAAAATATTGTGCTCCATCATTATAGCCATAATTATTAACATACTTACATCGCATCGAGTGCAGCTCAATTCCATATAGCTCAGCTAAGCTGAGCTCATTTTGATTCCTCTCACCTCACCTTAATTCCAACTCCAATGCAACATACAACAACACTACCAGCATGCACACACACATTCAGCTCTTTTCAAAATCAACTCAAATTCATTCAATTGAATTCAATTTCATACTTCAAACTGATTGTCGTACGTACATATGTATGTGTGTGTGTATGTCGTATGGTAGTATGTACTATAAGTGGTATGTGTGCCGCCACCGTCGATAATTCTGTTTGGAGAATTATAGGCCTTTGAGGCGATGATTGAAATTGCAATTACCGTTAGAATGCTTTTTGAGGTTTTCATCACAATTGGAGGCCTTTGCGGCTGCACAATTTTTTCCTAAGATGCACCAAATATGTTTATATGTATGCATGTATCCGAACGGTGGAGCTGTTATTGTGTGACTGTAGTTTGTGAGTGCCATTTTTCACGCCTTAATTGATATATCTTTCGGGTTTGCTAAAAAAAAAGTGGAATTTTAGTTGAAATGAAGTATCACAAAACTTTTCAATACTCACTTTAACCGTAGTTACTCCTCGTGTAACATTTTTGGCTGCTTTTCGGAAGTAGTAGTCAGTATCGGGTGTTTTTTTAGCTGAATGAAAACAATCGATATTCATAACTACGGTTTGATAGCTCAGAATGCAAACTGAGGAAGGAGCTGGCGTTGCGGTAAATGGCGTGCGCTATCGAGATTTGCCAACTGAATTTTCGTTTCTGAAAACTAATCAGCTAAACATCGACGACAACTGTAACTCATAGCCGCGGGGGATCTATGCCAGATGTTATATTAAAAAAATAAAGGCCATGGAATTATCTACCAGATTATATACAAAATTCATCCCGCAATGTATCTGTTTTGCATTATCATTTGAAGTTCTTGAGCTCTTAGAAAACACCGTATAGAAGGAAAATATGTGATAGATCAGCATCTATGTAGGATCCTGAGATGTAGCTGTAATACAAGAAACGGCAAAGCAGAAGATTGCGCAAGGAAAGTATCTGCGACAGAACTTGTAGAATCGAGTTCAACCTACAAGTGGCTTATTAGAACAAGAATTGGCATCTTTCCTCAAGAACTCTCATTTAGAGGAGTTTAGAGACTTTCATACTACTACTCCCTCTGGGTTCCTCTAAAATACTTTACGTCCTCCCAATCATTTCTGTCGGGGAAGTTAGCACCGAAGCCAAGTCGATCTCTGTAACCTGGAACTAAAGTTTGATAAGTATCGTAAAGATAAGGAAAAAACGAAGTCAGTTTTTTGTCGTTAGTTCTACACATGACTTTTGCTGTTTTGCATGTGGTCAAGTTAGCCCACCTAGCTTCCACTTGCCTTTTCATGTGGTCGTCCATTTCGTTGTAAATTGTGTTTAGCGGTTTTGGTATGTCTTTCTCTTGTTCAAGTGGTAGTCTCACAGCACTTTTTGCTATCTCATCTACTATTTCGTTCCCCATAATGCCTTTGTGACCAGGTACCCAGTAGATATGCAGCCTACTGTTTCCGGCTAGCCTTTCTATGGCCTTCCTGCTCCGTCGAACATTTTGGACTTAATACAAAAAAAGTGAATTTTGGGGCGAATTTTCCTACTATTTTTGCTTCGAAAAATTTTCGATAACTTGTAAATTCACATAAAAAGTAACATCATAAAAAAGATCGGGCAAAATTTTAGGGAGATCGGTAAATAACTTTTCAAGTTATCGTGTACGCCAATTCGAAAAATATATTATAGTTTTGAGAAAAACGCGTCTAAAGTTTGAATGTAACGTAACTATACCTCTCCCAGCGCTCGAACGCAAATAATAGAGTCATCACGGTTAACGATCTATAATATAAGAAATACTTAAATTTACGTTCTAAAATTTTTTTGACATATTTTTAAAGGATTATATTAACATTTTATGAAAAAAATTATTTTTTTCGAAATTTTACAGGTATCTGTCCTCTTAATAGCAATTTTAGTTCTTTCCTATTTAGTCGTTGACGAAAGCGTATTGACGACGCAAAAAACAAATGTGTATGAGTATACTAATAAAGTAACTTGACCTAGTAAAAGGTTTCAACTGCGCGCCTCACTGCCGTCGTCAACAAGCGGAATATAAATTTTACTTTGTGTCTTGGTGTCAAAATAGGCTTCTCGCATAGTATTAAATCATATTTAGCTTCAATACTGAAAAAAAAAATTTCTAAAATGTTTTGAACGAGATCTTCAGTGTGGCAAGGAGCAGCTATAATTTTTGCTAAGGGATTTACTAATCCTTAGCATTTAAATTTTTAATTAAAAAAAAAAAGACAGTAAATTTTTTTCGCAATAAAAGCGATTTAAATACACATTTTTCGTAAATAAACAGAGTTTACAGTTTTTAATTTCTTATTTATTTACTTTTTCACATCAAATGTGCATCATCTCCATCGTCCTTTGATGTTAAAACCCCTTCTGAGTAGTGGTCTGCCAGATAAGTTTTCATACCTTGAAAATCCTGTATTCTCTAATTTTCTTATTTGTGCCTCTGTGACTAATTGTAAGAAAGTCCTCTGCGATTTCGTCTTTCCACCGTAGTCGATATCGTCCTGGACTTCGTCCGTTTGCCACTTTAGCCTTCCGTAATCTCTGCTGCACTTCTTCCATTTCTATGCGTGTCATGTGTTCTGATTTTTGATCGTCTGATCCTCTGGGATACAAGAAATTTGTCTTACAAAATGCTTTTTGACTTATTTTGGCTTGGGTGATGACGATGTAAATGTGTTATTTGAACTATATTAAATGTCGTTTGGAGAAGCTGAAGTAAAAGTTTTTAAAAACCATGACGCGTGATGTATTTAGCGGATCCATACTTCACAATAAGAAATATAGGGGACGCACAGAACTCTTTAGTAGTTTGTTCTAAAGCTAACTAAGATCTTCGAGTTCTCAGATTTCTAAACCGTTTTCAAAATTACTTTTTTACAGATAAAATTTATTATACACTACAACATTAGAGGGCGCAAAATTAATCATCCAACTGGGAGATTTGTAAGTTTTGCAAATGGCGTCATTGGGCATTCATATTTGACACTAGTGACAGCTACAGTATACAAACAGGGAAATAATAAAGCGCATAAAGGTCAAAATAAAGACTTTCATTACACAAAATAATTTTGTAGTTTCATTAGTAAAAAAGGTTATTAAAAAAAGTTGGAAAATTAATTTTGTACATGGTTTTTTTTGTTATGTATTGACTACTTTCCTTAGATTACACCGTGTTACACACATTTTGTCCTACGAACCAAATATACTTTTTCGGAAAGGAGATAAAAAATAAAAATACACGTGTATCGGCGATTTTCATGTACACGTCAGAATTTTTGTTTTTTTGTATTTTATAACTTTAAACGAGCAATTCTTGTATGCATATCTGTATAGCCACACGATCTCAGGATTAGCTTACCGGATTTGAATGAAATTGGGCACACAGATAGTGTATCACATTTCTAGACTTTTCACCTAGGTGTTGCCACTGACAATGTTTCACAGGGTTGCCACCTGTTCGAAATAAAAAAAAAATTGCATGAGATATGCCGATGTGGGTATTAAAAGAAATAGAAAGAAAGAAAAAGATATAAAACCCCGAATTTTTTTATTAATTTTATTATATTAAAATTAAAAATTGTTACATTAAAAATGTTAATGCTTTTAAAGAAGAAGAAGAAAAAAGAAAAATTCTGACGTGTACATGAAAATCGCCGATACACGTGTATTTTTATTTTTTATCCCCTTTCCGAAAAAGTATATATGATTCATAGGACAGAAAAAAAGTTCGTTTTTGTAACGCAGTGTTATTAGTAATTTTTTACAAATTTGAAAAAAAAGTAACGTAAACAGGGTTTAAGCTTCAAGGTACCATCTAGGGTTTTGAATTATCGTTTTTTTTCGATTTTGGAGACTATAATAATACAGAGAGTCTGGTTACAGACGAAAAACTTGGAATTATTCATTTGTTTATGTAGAGAAGACTTATACACAGAATCAGATCGAAGGCGCATTCTGATCAATCCACTTCATTAACATATGGCACATTATTTTCTGTATTGGTTGGAATGGTCTATGGAATAGAAATTAAGAGTGTCATTTCAAAAGTCCGTGCAGAAATAAAAACTATTTAATTGTTTGGGGTAAATCTTTTTTTATTTTTCGACGTAGTTTCATTTTAGACTTATACACTTCGTCCAACGTTGCTCTAGTCTGTCGATCCTTTCCAAATAATAGGATTTGTCCATGTCTGAAAAATAGCTATTCGTTTCTGCAACTTGGTTGAATAAAACCTTTTTTCCGCCAGCCATTTCTTCACATTGGGAAACAAATAGTAGTCCAAGGGGTCCGAGGGAGCCAAGTCTGGCGAATAGGGGGATGTGAAACGAGTTGGAACGCCATTTCCATAAATTTTGCGATCACAACTGCTGAGGCGTGAGCTGCTGCATTGTCGTGATGGAAAAGAAAAATCATTAGATTTCCTCGATTCAAACGAATGACAAGCATAAAGAAATAAACCGATCTGGCTGAAACAGGATGTGTGTTCTACTGCTACTGAATAAACATAACCTCGATATGTGCCAATAATGCCATCTTGTATATTCTCGAAAACACTTTACATTCCATGTCATATCTCTACATGTTTGGATGTTGTCTATAGTTACTGCGTCGGCAAACAAAAAATTAAAAAAAAAACTAATTATTCAGGAAACTTCAGTAAAATCTTGAGATTTAAGGAAGTTACATACAAAAAAAAGTGCTTAAGTTTTTGGAACTGTTAAGATTTCTGAACTAAAGAATTTTGATCGACCACTGTTTGTCAACATCTATGCAATCTAGCGAATTTTTATTCCAGTACCGTCAAGTTTGCTTGGTTGCTTTTAACATTTAGAAAAGTTTTGGCTAATGTCTTAGAAACACAAGTGATTTTTTTAATAGCTGGATATATCCGCTTTCGCTGGATATCCATATTAATATCATAGAGTAAGTATCAATATTTAAAACTATGTATTAAAAGAAGAAGTCCCCTGATACTTTAACGTTCTTTAAAAAAATAAATTGATGAGAAAATTAAAAACTGAGTACGTGGGATATAAAATTAATAGTTTCTCGTTTCACAGAAACATTTTCAAGATAAAAAAAATTAATTTTTGTTGTAAAGTGTTATTTTACGAAGACTCGAACCTAAAATTTTTCACTAGTTCGCGCAATTAAAGCTGCACTTAGTGGTGCCGTAGTCATAATGTCATAGCCGTAAGCATAACCATAGCCGCACTATTACAGCACTTGTCGATTAGTCATGGCGTAACCATTAACAGCTGATATTGAAGTAGCATTAATGCCAACATTTGCATTTTGTCATAAAAGCACGGATAATTTGCCACTAAGACAATTAAGTTTTTCGTTTCTAATAATGAAATTTTTAACGCAAATATCAAAAGATATGTAAAGCATCTCACAGTCGTTTACGGTTACGGGGAAAAACCAAAAATCAATAGATACTATAAACAAGTACATACGGCTACGGTTATGGTTACGGCGTTATGGTGCGGCACCTGACATCGTTTATAGTGATGCCCATATGTTTGATCAGAACAGCTGATTGCATGGGTTACTGTTATGGCTAAGATACGGCACCATTAATCGCAGCTTAACTCTTACAAAGAAATACTGACTTTATTTTATACTATTTTATATTTATAATAATTTTTATTTCACTTTGTTGTTGAAAGTTTGTACAAGAAAAAATAGCAAAAAATAATTTTGTTCAACTTGTTACTTAGTTTTTCAATTGACAACATTTACAAGATTTTAATTCAAATGCCACCCACTCATTGACCCGGTATTTGCACCCACTCATATGCATCCATCCCTACGTGATGTGGCGAAATCGAAAAAATGTATGAACTCCATACGAGAGGTTGAAAACGCCATGCGTAGGTTCTCGCAATAAATTCCCTCCAATGCTCCAGCCAAACACTTAACCTCACTTCTAACGCCGAAATCAATCTGATTTGTTAATATGCGCCAAAACTGTAATCAACTTCAGGTAAATGGCAAAAGAATTAAATGAAAATGAAAAGAGAAAAAAGAAAATGAAAAAATGTAAATAAATAAAAATTAAAAGTAAATCAGCTGCGAGGCAGAACAAGAGCCATTGCATGATGCCTACAAGTATTCCATGCACTCATTGCGCTAGTATTGGTGGCGACGAGGTCAAGTGTCAACGATGTGATGCGGTGAGGCGGCGCACGCTCTTGATGAGGTGCCTGCTTGCCATGCGCTAGTGTCTGCGCCTTTCCATGCTGGACACAAGAAAGCCCTGCGCGCTTAGCCTCTCAACTTACTTAACTTGTTGTTGTTGGCAGCTTCTACCCTTACCCTTAATTGCAGTGTTGTACTTGTGGTTGTTGTTGTTCAAGCGATTCGGAGGAGTTGTAGTTGTATATAATGTATGTATGCGTTAGCTGTTGTTAGCTATAGGCAGCTGTTTGCACGTGTGCGCACGTGTTTATCAAGTTCGTTCCACTGTGCAGGCAGCGCGCAGCCACTTTGGCACGTTTTAATGCCCATTAACGAGCAATTGCAATTTAAACTGGATCTCTTAGCCATTTCGAGCACAAGCTAGAGCATTTTGGTTTTATGCAACTGCAAATGCAACAACCACAATAAAAACAACAACGGTAATGGCTACAACAAAGATAGCAAGAAAAGGAAAAACTAACTGTAATAACACTAAGAGCAACAGCAATGTGGTTATTTGGACAAATGTGCGGCGGTTTTTCCTGAACTAAGAGGGTTTTCTGTTGCATTTACTTTTTCAATGTTTTTTAATGTTTTGCGATGTTTTTCGGTTTATTGAGTTTTCGATGTGTTTTTATTCTATTTTTGTTTTGTGTTTTTTTTGTGTATTTTTTTTTTATTTAAAGTTTTTGTTGGCGCACTCGTTCACTTTTTGCGCGCAGTTAACTCTGCTTGGCTTGTCGTTTTGGGCGACTGTCTTTCGATTTAGTTAACTTATTTATTTATATTTTAAGTATAAAATCAAAGCAATTGGCCATAAAAAAGAGGAGTGGGATATGCGAGTACGGCTCGTAGACTAAATTCTTATTAAAGGCAATGATGTAAGCTGGACCATAAACTAGTTATGAGTGGCTCTAATTTGATATTAAAAGTGCGAATAACGTAAATTTTTGTGGTAATCCTGTGCAGTGGAGCTGTCAAATTATCGATAGTTGAGAGCATCGACGGTTTTCGATAGTGGAGGTCTATGCATCGATTCTCCCGAGTAATAACAAAATTAATTATTTTAAATGTATATGTATATACAAGGTGGCACAAAATTAATGATCCAATGAGTGTATGGGTGATAGAGGATAGAAATTAAAAAAAATATTTGTTCCGGGCGTAAAATTAATCATCTAATGGTTGTATGGGTTAAAGGAGACAGAAATTAAAAAAAAAAAAAATTTTAAAGGGGCCGCAAAATTTATCAACTAATGGGTGTATGGCTGAAAGGGTGCAGAAATTTGAAAAAAAATGTATACAAGGTGGCGGAAAATTAATCATCAAATTTTGTTTTTCAATATAGTTTTTAACAGATAAAAAAAATTTCATTTTAAGTAAAAAAATGTGATTTCATCTATACGAAAGGGGACAGAAGTTAGAAAAAATTTGGCAGAAAATTAATACTCCAAGGCTGTATGAATGAAAGACGATTGAAATTAGAAAAAATATTTATGCAAGGTGGCGCAAAATTTTGTTTTTCAATTTAGTTTTTAACAAATAAAAAATGTGATTTTGATTGATGGAGACATTTATTTAGATCTTATTGCCCTCCACTGTCTGTCTGTATACTGTAGCTACTTAGCTCACAAGTGTCAAATTAGAATTGACGTAAGACGTCATTAGCAAAAATTTTTAATCTTCCGAATACGAGCGAAAAAAAATTGCATCACTTTAAATCATTTTTTGTTTACTTAGAAAAAAGTTATTCAAAAACAAAATTGTATGATTAGTTTTGGGCCACCTTGTATATACCTTCAGAAAAGAGATGCATTTACTCAAAATTTATGTCAATAATTATGAAAAACTTAAAAAAAATTTTTTGCGAAAGTACAGAGTGCGTAATGAAACTTCACGAATTTTTTGAAGAAATTTTGATATTGGTTCCCTCCTCAACTACGCCCCATACGTGGTAATCCAGGAATTAAGGTCTGGAATGTTAGGCGTATATAAATTCGGTGTTATGTAGCTATGGAATATTTTCAGCCGTTCAATCTTATGTCGTCATAGCTTTTGTGTGAAGATGCAGAGTCTTGGTGAAAGACTGAATGGGCTGTCACGGTGTACACTAACAATCTAGGATGTCACTAATTTCTCTAGAACCTCGATATGTGCAACGTAATCCACTCGAAATCCTTGAGAGAAATCCTTTGTTGCTCACCACACCAAAAACCATAACAGAGGCTGGGAACTTCGTTTGCATGACAACAGGAACCTCTGTAGGAATCTTTCATTTCTGCAGTTGATATTTTGGCCTTGGTTAAAATTTTTTTGTCAGAAAAAAAAAACATAACATTGTATACGCTTCAGGTTGATTAATTTTGTTTAGAAGGCGTTTTGGTAGGATAACTCTGTCTGTCTTCTGTTCATAATGTAGGATTTATATCGGTGATCTTTTTTTATAGTTATTATATTAATTTTTTTTTATATTTGCATGCACAACTCGGTGAATAAGACCCTCAGAAATGTTAAGCTCCCTCGTAAACACCCTCATAGGTTTTGAATACTCCTCGTCAAAACTTTCCTTGATTTTCTGCGTTTTGTGACAGATTCTGCATTTGCACATGATGCTTCCAATTCATGGCGAACCTTATGAACGAGTGAACGGACGCACTTAGAAAATTAAAAATTTCAGAATCGGTGTAATTTGCATATATTGTGACGATAACGGCATGTCTTTTCATTTTATGAATGAAGTTTTAATAAAAAACAAAAATAATGTTTTAGGGAAATAATAGCTACATATATGCATGTTCTCACCTACCGTATGCACCCTGTATGCTATAAATTAACACACATTATCGATACTATCGGCTATAGTTTGACACCTTTACTGTGCAGTAAACAGCACTGAGCTTTTACTTTACCATTTATTGAAATGTTTTATAATCGTATTTAAACCGTTTCAAGTCGAACTGAATTATGAATAAATTCCGCTTTATTGTTCGGGTTTACTAATCTATATATTTCTAACGGCTCTTATGGTTTATCCTAGTGAAAACAGAGACAGTGACAGTGACAGAGACAGAAACACAAGCTATCTCCAGTGCCAGCTGCTCAGGGAGAGCATAAAACACAAGGGTAGGTAGGCTTCCTGAGATTTTCTGATTGTGGCATCGAGATGGTCAAAGGAGGGAGTGACAGATGGCTTAGAACTTTAGGAGAATATTCTACGAATATATTATAATAACAGCTGCGCCGTACCTTCGCTGGCGTATAAAATGAATTCTATTAAAAAAAACACTTGCCAACATTAAGTTTTTAATACGGAATGGCACAATTTCTGTTCTTAGGGGAATCAGTCACTATTGAAATTTTCATCTGTTGCAGATTTAAAAAGCAGATCTAGATTATTTATATTATAACGAAATTTCTATACTTTGTGAATTAAAAAAAAAACGAGTGGTAACTTCATTCCAACCAGGATATGCGGGACCTCCACAGCTTTCAGTTTTATTATATTAATATATTATTTTACATTTTAATCTTAACGACTAATTCTAACTTAAACTTTCAGTATTCTATTAAACCAATTTACTTAATCCTAATCTCTATTTGAATTTTGTTATTATTGTGAAAATCCTCTTTAAAATCAGTTGTCAAAATTACAATACTTAAAGATTTTATTGGATAAAAGTTATCTTTCTTTGCATTGATAAATGTTTATATCGTCCTTTAAACCGACGATAACTGGCATTTGTGCCAAAAACAGGATTTGCTTACGGCATCTAATTTCTCATTAAAAATAGTGGTTGAGTTAAAAAGATATTTTGTAAAATTACTCTGAAATGGATTTCTGGTATAAAAGAGAGAATTGCTCTGAAGTAAGGCAATTTTTAATCTCTCCTTTAAAATTTGGCTAGCCTCACCTACGCGGCTTTGTATTTCAAGTGACGATATTCCATATTTTTTGAATATAATAAAATATAGTTAAGTTATAAAATTAAGTCTGAGCCCTCTCTCGACGTACTAAAAACACTTTATCAATCACTCATCCTCGGTCTTACTGTATGGCGCTGAGTCGTGGACATTAAAGAGCACCAATGGGTGGTTATTAGTAGCTTTCGAAAGAAAATTTTTTCAGAAGATCTATGGTCCAATGTGAGTGAATTATGCATACCGAATAAGATGGATTGACATTGGCATTGACGTAGTGAAGCGCATTAAAGTTCAGCTGTCGCGCCGGCTAGGTCACTTTGAGGAAAGGACAACAACGCATCAGCAAAGAAGATGCTTTTTTCGAAATGTAGTGGCAGAATTCGTAAAAAACGACGACATCACCTACGTTGGAAAGACCAAGTTAACGACTACCTGACTGCCCTTGGTATTTCTAACTGATGTCAACGCGCGCAATGCAGAGGAGATTGGCGCAACATTTTGGTAGCGGCCAAGACCGACCATCGGTTGTAGTTGCGAACTAAGTAAGTGAAAATATATTTTTGCAATCAATTTCTATATATATATATATATATTATATATAATATAATTGGCGCGTACACCCTTTCTGGGTGTTTGGCCCGAGCTCCTCCTCCTATTTGTGGTGTGCGACTTGATATTGTTCCACAAATGGAGGGATCTACAGTTTCAAGCCGACTCCGAACGGCAGATATTTTTATGAGGAGCTTTTTCATGGCAGAAATACACTCGGATATTTGCCATTGCCTGCCGAGGGGCGACCGCTATTAGAAAAATATTTTTCTTAGTTTTGGTGTTTTACCGAGATTCGAACCAACGTCCTCTCTGTGAATTCCGAATGGTAGTCGCGCACCAACCCATTCGGCTACGGCAGCCGCCATCAATTTCTAGGTTTCCAAAAAATAGGTGGCAACACCAGTGGGAAATATGTTGCATTAATTGTTTTTTAAACACCTTTCATATGCAATCCATATTTTGGCATTTTAAAGAAATGTGTCAAAAGCTAATATTTTTGCAATTAAAATATTGTGGCAGCACCAGATAGTTATTTTTTTATTAACTATTTTTTAAACAATTGATTTTCTTAAAAATAATAGCATTGATGCCCATCTGAAATTCTTATGCATGTTTTTTATTTAACTGCTTTTATTTTTTTAAATACAAACAGGTGGCAACACCATGCTAAAATGACTTTTGAACACAAACCATATCCTTTCCAATGTGGAAAATTTGAAAATTAAACAAAAGTTTTACAGAAATTTGTGTTAAGTTGCTTTATTTGTAATAAAATTCAAGTGGCAACGCTATACAAAAAAATTGTTTTTGTAATACTTATAGATTTTTCTTAAAAACAGTCTTAAACACTTATGCATATTCTTTTATAAACTACTATTTTTTTTTCAATACAAACAGGTGGTAACACCTTGCTAAAATTACTTTTACACACAAACCATCTACGATCCATAGGCTTTCCAATGTTGTGCAAATTTTAAAAATCAAAATTTCGAATAAATTTTCTGCGTTTTTGTATGCATGTTTTGGAATACGAGTATACATATGTCTGTATATATATATGTATGAATGTAGAGTTCTCATAAGATAATAAAAAAATAAGTTTTTGAAATTTCCAAATCCATGTTACCCCTTAGAAGGAAAACTCTGAGGCATTATTTTGTATTCACCGGTTGAGCTGCCTCATAGAAGGAATAGGCATGAAATTAGATACCGTTATAAATCTCATAGAAATACTTTTAGAGCAAAACCAAAGTTATTTATTTATCTCAGCATTCTGTCCTTTTTATTTCAGCTCAAACATAGAACAGGCCGATCCAAAAATTCTGTAAAATAAATGGTTAAGCATCAGTGCTTGGCGCATCTTTTCTGCACTAAGTCACAACTGACATAATTCAAGCACTCTGAAACAGTGTTTTCCCCTCATTCTTATATGCTTTCAGTGGACTCTAAATAATTTTTCTATATCAGTGAATATGAGAAAAAATGACAAAATTGTCAATTGCAAAGTTACCGAAAGCAGACAAAGAAGTTTACAATGGCTTAACGGTGGAGATGAATTTGCACTTTTTTCCCTTATTCCCTTATATTTTCCTTTTTCATCCCACTCAGACTTGAATCGTGTAAAGATGGGGATTTGAGATCATCTACTGTAGCGAAACTAATATGATTTCTGATTATATGATATCTGATCTCCAACTGCTGCCCTAGTGTACTACAATTTGAAAATGTATTGAATGGGCTTTAGTTTCTGGGTCTACGGCGATCAGAAGAAAGCTTCTTTTTGCAGGTATAGATAGAGTAAGGGGACTTTGAAAGGCATCCCCATAAATTCGTGAGCCACGGCTTTGTAAGCTTCAGAACATTCCACGAGCCCCTTCGATCTACTCGTGTCCAGAAGGATATCGGGTCTTTGAATGTTTGTGTACTTACACAGCGTTCGCTGAGTTAGGAACGTCCTTTCTAGGAATGTCCTACATGTTTTTGAGAAAACTCCAATCTTCTCATTACAAACGAAACCATTTCGTAGGTCCCCTGTCGACGCAACTCATCCGCTCAGCAGTTTTCCGCAACACCCAATCAAAGCTAATATCGAAGCAACGATCCTTGATCTTAATTTCCGCTTGGCTGTCACAGTAGAAGTTCTTTGACAATGGTTAGACCACCAAAAAACCAGTCAACTGCTTCCTTAATTGTGACTACCTCCACTAGGAAGGCAGTGGCACTAGTCCCGCATTCGAGCTTGGTGGGGTGCCCTTCGCAGAAAATCAACCACCAATCATTCATCCAACTTCGAACTATACAGGAAGAGGCTTACCAGGCCCTGCTGCACACGGCCCACTCTTCCTTTGAGGGAATATAAATGGAAAATGTCTCCATCAGACCCAACGGGGATGTCATTTATCAATCATCGCGAGAATGAAATCGAAGTTTCTAGGCATACTGGAATATCCGTAGCTGAATTTGCGTTTACTACAATACGATAATTCGAAAAGACAAACTTGCTGAAGAGACACTCAATAGAAAATAGAAGAAACATTTTGGAAGTATCTGGCAATTACATTTTTTCTAACAACGGTTTAGCTTGGCATAGAATAGCCAGCCTCCAAGCGTGTTTGCATGCTGAAATAGCTTCTCACAAAAATCATAATCTGTAGAGCTGGGAGGTGAAGCTGTTCGCAAACTACTTATAAGGCCACATATCCTGGCGCATATCATCTGAGACACTTCTCATTTTTCAACGATTCCTCCCCACTGTACCATGGCGCGAGCTAAACGTTAATTTCACTACGAGGCTAATAACGAAGTGGATAGCCAAAAAACTAAAAATACAAAAACAAAAAAAAAACATTGGAAACGGAAAACCAACAACCACAACCGAAACCATTTGCGATGGCGCGATGCCACGATGCCTTGATGGCTGCTCGGCTTTTGCCTCGACGCTTCAACTCTAGCAGTTCAGTGGCGCGATGACTTGGTGGCGCATTTGGTACGGTCTTGTCGCGGCGGTTGGTGGCTCATTGGCTTGTGCCATGCAACAAACGGCGGTGGTTATGCCGATGCTAGTGCTGCACCGCACTGGTATTTTTATGTGCTTTTCCAAGAAGATAATCGCGGACAGACGAACAGACGGGCGAACGGTCGGGTCGGGCCGGGCCGGGCGGATGCAAAAAACTGCGCCTAATGCAAAAATTCGATCAACTACATTGCAATCGACCTATATTTTCCAATTTTTTTCTGCTACAATTTTTTTGCTGCTGCCGCTGCCGCTGCTAAAACAACCGTGGTTGCTGTTGTTTTTGACTTTTGGTTAGTTTAATTTTGTAGCATTTGTTGTTGTTGTTGCTTTTATTTGGTTAACAACTATGATAAACCAGTTTGTTGGATTCGATTTGCATATCTGGGCACATACGACTACGACGACGACGACGACTGCGACTACGGCAACTATGAAGCCTGGCTGTCGCCGCGCGCCTGCGCACAGGCTGAGGACGGGGCTCTGGTTGTGGTTGCGGCTGACGCTCGGCGTCATAGCTGACTATTTGTTGGTTGGCTATTTGCCTGGTGTTATTGCAATGGAGCTGTTGCTGGTGCTGTTGATGGCGATGGCGATGGCGATGAGTGCGCGCACAACCACATTGGGCGGTCATTAGAATTCGAGCACGTTGCTAAAATACAATATATTTACAAGTACAACAAAAACGAGCAGCATGAAAAAACGGAGAACAACAACAAGAATTATTTTTGCGATAGCACTACATTGGCATTAGAGTCAGGCAACAAGCTAAAGAGTCAGTTAGAAGTAGAAGAAAAAGGTGCATGCAAAAAAAAAAAAAAACACGACGACGACCCACCTAAACTAGTTTTCAATGATTTAGACTAACAGCGCATAAAAAATAATAACAAAAAAATATACAAAAAAAAATAAACAAACAAAGAGACGAACCAATGGACGGGCAGATCGGCGGACGTTCGGTGATGGCAACTGCGCGTGCGCAACACATTTGACGTTTTTGTTGCTGGGACGCTTACGGTAAGGCACCCAGGCAACCAAACAGTCAACTAGTCGAGCACTCAGACACTCAGCTCCATAGTGCAATGTGAGGCAAGGCATCTAGCTGGCTAGGAATACCTAGATGAACTGAGGCGTTATAGAGCAGGCGATGCAGTGGCTATCTGGCTATGTGTGTCCGTATGTCTATGTACGTATGCACACATAACTATGCATGCATGTATGTAGGCAAGTATGTGTGGTTGCAAGCGATTGCAAAACTTACATCTAATATATGCTAGTTGGCCTGTTGGCTGTCTGTCTGCCTGACTGGCCAATCTTCATTGCACACTGGCGCTGTCGCTCTCGCTGTTGCTGTCACAGCCAACATTCAGCAGATCGAATGCGCACAAAGCGTGGGCTAAGATCCTTTTACAAATAATTCAACACAAAAATTAATAAAACAAAAATGCGCAGAAATCATAAAAACAAATAAATATATATGAATACATACAGACATATGCCAGATAGGCACTTATAAAGAGTTATACTCGTATGTAGGAATTGCTTTGGCAGAACACTTGAGTGCACCGGCGGCTGAATCATTGCAAACGGAATTGAAGTGTAATTAATTACTATCAACGTCCCCTTACTTTCGTGAATACTTCATACTTGCATATGTGGAGTATGTATGTATGTAGTTCAGCGCCAGCATATTTGCTGCCTGAAACAGAAAGTGAAACCCGTATGCGAGTACGTAAAGGCGTTTTGTTCTGATTTGAATTACAAGCATAAACATATGTCCACACATGCCGATGGCTTAAGGAATTTTCTTAAGCGCATGAAAAAGAATTTATGGAACAAATGATAATAATGGGTTAAACGTACATATGTAAAAAGTCGTATGTATCTGCAAATATAATAAAAAATCCATTAAATATTTCAGCTTAGAAAAAGTAAAAATATTAAAAAAGCAGAGTAAATTATTGTGAAGCAAAAGCCTCAAAATACCGGCAGGGACAAGTTGCATAAGTTCAAGGAATGAATAGCGAGAAATCTGAAGGTACCTGACTTTTTGAGGAGCTAGGTTCTACAACTAGACTTTGATACGAAAAGAAGGAGGAATGTGATCACAAAGGTAACACAAAAGGCTCGATTACATGCCTAGTCCATCGACAGCCACTCCAACTTATACATATCAAATATAGGCCCGACGAGAGGGGGGGGGGGGGGGGGTGGAATGGGTACTTTTTCCCCCGGGCCCGGAGTTTTCAGAGGGGCCGGACTCAAGCGTAATTCGAATTATATGAATTACACACAATTGGAAAGGGCCCGCATTTGCAATTTTCCCCCGGGGCCCGGATATGCTCTCTACGGCCCTGAATATAACATCAGTTTATACGAGAAGGTATTTCGTTAAAAAGTAAACCTCTTTTGGATGATCAATGGCGTTGAAGCAATAAGCAAAGATGTTATCCCTCTGTGTCAGTTATTTTGAGCTACTTAATAAATCTGTGTTGTCCTCGTGAAAACGCTACTTTTTATTTCGGGGTAAATTTTTAAGAAACAGTGGTTAAAAGCATAGACATGAATACTTTTGCTAAAAAGTTAGCAGACATTTCTTATTGTGCCACAAAACGTGAACAAAAGAGGGCGTGAAGTTTGTTCATGTCTCAAACGACAAAATGAAAAGGAAAGAGTGGGTAAACTCATGCGGCACTTGAATGAAACCAGGCGAAAAAGTTGGCGTGCATCACTTTTCGGTAACGGATTTCGTGATCGGGTTAGATCGGAAGTGGTTGAAGTTGTTTACTGATGCTGTTCTGATGCCTATCCAACACATAAAACATTCCTATTTTCTTAAGGAATGACTTGTGAAACTGGACAAAGTCAAATCACACGCCAGTCAAGTACTTTCTGAGGGGAAGATTAAAATGCTGGAAGATCCAACCAAAACAATTCATTGGGCTTGGAATGATATCCAAAATTTCCTGGTCCTCTGATAATGGGAAAAATATTATTTTTTTTTTGAAGGAAACTTATAGTTTTTTTTTTGTTTTTGTTAGGTTGTCGAAGCTTTTGTGAAACGTACTGAAAGTTGCTGAAGTTGCTAAAATACAACTAATAAATTGAAAATAGTATTGTAAGTTAAGGGGACAGATACCTGTAAATGGCCATAATTTCCCTGATTTTCATTAAAATTATTTGAAATGAAGAAGTCAATATATTTTTTTAAAAATTGGCATACAGTTTATTTATACATTAAAATAATTTAAATTTTTTTTTTATTTTAATCATTTAAAATGGCGAATGTACACTCAATTCTTACAGGAAGGTCGCAGCGGGGCTTCTCAATCGGCGGGCATTGTAGCATCGGTGTCAGTGACTTGAATACAAAAAACCAAAAATTTTTTTGTTTATTAATGTCATAATTTCTATATGAAGGAATCAAATATGGAAAAAAAAATTCGCGGAATAAAATGTTAAAAAAAAAAAATGAATTTTGGGGCGAATTTTCCGACTATTTTTGATTCGAAAAAAATACTTTTTCGAAAATTTTTTAATTGTATAGGAAGATCGGCAAATAACTTTTCGAGTTATCGTGTGCGCCAATTCGAAAAATATATTATAGTTTTGAGAAAAATGCGTCTAAAGTTTGAATACAACGTAACTATATCTCTCCCTGCGCTCGAACGCAAAGAATAGAGTTGTCACGGTTGACGATGTACATATAATATAGGAAATACTTAAATTTACGTTCTAAAAATTTTTGACATATTCTTAAAGGATTATATTAACATATTATGAACATTTTTTTTTCGAAATTTTACAGGTATTTGTCACCTTAAGTTGTATTTATTTCTGTTTTGGTTTCTGTTCTGTTTTGTTCTGGTTTTGGTTACCCCAATCGTTTGTTAAACTACGAGCGTTTGGATTTGGGATATTCAAATTTCTAAAACCCGAAAAAACTATACCAAGTTTGGGAAATATTACTAAATTAAAGCTTTGCAAGCAAAATTACCATGGAATATAGTAAAAAGAACTCGGTAACTAGGCACATATGGGTGCCAATAACATCCATTGGATCTAAAAATAAAATTAATAATTATGTATTGTACCATTTATAAAATAACACGAAATTATTTTATGGTTTACCTCGGCTTTTTCAATTTTTTACTACCTTTTCAGAAAGGCGACAAACTTAGGACTCGTTTTACTTTACTTCCAAATTTCAACAATGGATTAAGTCGCATCCGAAATTTGTTGTCAAACTTTATGCAACCATTCATTATTTCGTCCCCTTAGTATTAAAATAGCCTATAAATTTTTTGATGTTTTGAGAAAATGAATTTCAAACTTTTTGTCGAAAGTATATTAGCTCTCACTCAAATCTCGTTATGTTTGTAAATATTTATTATTTTTTGACTGACGTTTTGACCCACTTTGTGGAACTAGAATTTGACAAAATTTTGACCACATATAAAATCGACGATGGAGAATCCAAAAATTCAATAAAAAAATAATAGCCTATGAGCACATAGGCTATTGTTATACTAAGGGGACGATTTAATTATGACTTTGTCGACGCAAACGATAGTCATTTGATTGCAATTCTTGCACGAGCTTTATTTTATAGGCACGCAAGGCAAGGTCCTTACGAAAAATTTTCCACGTAGTCAAATGGCAAATGCTAACAAGTTGAGAACAACGACAAGACGACATTTCGGCGTCTTCTCCAGCACTTCGCTCTATGAACTTCCCCAACAGATTTATTTTTTGCAAAGTAAATTTCCACTACATGGAAGCATTGTGCTGGCGTTAAACAATTCATGATGACTTGCCAAACCTTACTGAACAGAAATGTCAACAGGATCTGAGTTGAATTGACTTGGGAGATCATATGACATACTTGAGGGAAGAGAGAACTAGAAAGAAACGCTATGCAATTTTTCTTTCTTAAAATGAAATCTCCCATCTGATACATTTTTCGCCTCATTATTTATTTTCGAGTACTAGGGTTGCTTTTGTATTTTGCGCCTTTGCAACACTACGAATGATGAGCTGTTATTCGATAATTTTATCGAAAAGTTGGTTATTTTTTAGTTTAAAATTACATATAACCTTTCCACTTTAGAGCTTCATTTGTACTTTTTTCAGTGAGTTGAAAAACTCATACAACTCAAAAAGTGGAATTAACAGGTGAATATTTTCGTGCGAAGATTTATAGTATTTTGATTTCGGATGTGGGTTATCGAGACAAGAGTGCATTAATGGAGGTATTTTGCCTCTTGCCGTTAAAACGCTTATCTACTCTGAAACGTTTTTACAACAAGCTGCAACGTAGGCGCTGATCCTTGCAAGGCGAGTTTCGTGAAAGCCGTCTTAAAACTATTGTTGTACCAGGAACAATCGATGCAGTTGAAGTCAAGATCGGTATGTGACATACAGCGAGCTAGAGGCATTCTTTGGTATTAGCGGGACCAGTATACATTCAATATTGCGTGAATTTGGTCATTAAGAAGATTTGTATTCGTTGGATATCGCATAATTTGACAATTTCCCAAAAACGGACTCGTATCGATTGGTGTAGAATATGTTGAAGAAATTCTGGCACAGTAATTCAAATCACGTTATAGGTGAAGAAACTTGGATCCAACTGTATGAGCCGCAAACAAAATAGCAATCTATAGTATAATTCCCTATACCCATACCCACATGACAAGGCAAGCTTAGTCCAACAAAATTTGGTCGCGGAAGAAGCAACTTAAAAATTAGTTTTTCCGAAAACTGTGGTCCTGTCGCAATTGTGCCACTAAAGAAACTTAAAACGGTCAATTCTAAAGGGTACACAATCATTCGTTTATCAGAATTTTATGGATAATTAAGGAAGACTAGCCGCTAAAGACGAATCATCTTTCACTGAGGCTTGGGAAGCTCTCACTCATTGGCTCACAAAAGAGAGTTTTTGAGCACTCTAAAGAACGAGTTAATGGGTCAGCTGCCTTACAGGCTTGATTTGGCAACTAATGATTTCTTTTTGTTCCCGAACATCAAAAATAAAATGAGAGATCAACGTTTTTCAACGCTTGAATAAGCTGTTGAAGCTTTAAGCAGCTCGTATTAGAGGTATCCACTTCTGAGTGGCAAAAGTGCTACGAAAATTGATTCGAGTGAATGCAGAAGTGTATTGACTTGAAAAATAAAAACGAATAATAAAGCTATTTTTATTATTATTATTTTACTGTGGTTTCATTAGTGGGCAAAAAATATGAAAGATAATTATTGTACCATGTATACTGATTTTTGAGAGCCTCTGCAGGTTCCCAATAAAGAATATTATTTATCCGTTTTAAGGCGTTTGAGAGATGCTGTACGTCGCAAACGGTCGGAAATGTTAGCAACCATTTCAGGAGATTTTAGTCAATAGAGGAGATCAAAGAGAATGCGACGAAGGAGCTGAAGGCAATCCTTTCGTCGACCTACTAGGGGTGCATGGAGGACTAGGTTAAACGTTGGCACATGTGTGTTGCTTCAGACGGGTCATAATCTGCAGGAGATAAAATAAATTTGCCTCGAATTTAACTTTGCTTTGTTTTATTTAAACATTACCGGTACTTTTTGATCATAGAGTATGAGGTTCCCCGCCTTTGAAGGGTAGCTAGCTCTTTATGAGGAACTTTTTAATATGAAAACATGCACTTGAAGGTTTGTCATCTCAATATCATTTCATGCTTCATATTCACATTGCGTATTGAACTCAGCACCGACCGAATGGTGGACGCACATGTACTTATCCAACGACATCCATTGTCACGTCCATATTAGGTGATCATAATCTCCAAAATACGTATCTAAATATAGAGTAGGAGCCAAAAATCTTTAAACTACTGAGCGTAGTGCTCCTGCGTTAGTTTTCAAATCCAGATGAATGGCAACAATGCGAGGTAATATATCGAATGAAAGAAAAATAATGCCATTGAATATATCATTACACACAATTATTGGCACATTTGCAAGTTTCGCTTTGATTCGCCACCTTGCCAAATATGTACGCGCAGTGCAATTAATTAGACCCACGCGTCGCTCGTTCGCCACGTTAACACATTGTTCCAGCCAAGCCAAGCCAAATTCAGCAAAACAAAGGGGGAAACAGACAATAAAATGTGATGGTGTGAAGAGCATTAAAATTTGCCACACATAATTAGAATTACGAGTACATTGGGGGTAGAAACAGAAAATAAAAAAATGGAATTGAAAAAAAGAAAAAATAAAATAAAATAAAATAATGCATCTAAAAATTGAACGAAAATAGCTGACGTGTAGGTACAATACCAATTCCAATCACGGGTTCGCTAGTTGGCCGATTGGCTGGCTAGTTGGCTGAATGGCTAGTTGGAGTTGCAGGTCTTGCTAGATTTACGTACGTATGTGTGTATGTAAATAGATTTGTATGTAAATAAATAAAAATGAAATTGTTGCCTGATTGCCGTTTGCAGGTCGCACGGTCGCGCATGCGCGCAGCTGAGGCAGCTGGAACAGCAGCAGCTGACAATCGCAAAATCGAGTTGCCGTGCAGCAGGCAAACCGCCAGCCAGCCAGCTAGCCAGGCAATCTAATATAATGCAATGAAGTCTAAGGCGCGCAATAAACATACCTGTACTCGCATAAATAGGAGTACATACACACATACATACATTCAAACAAACGTGTGTGTGCATGCTTGTGCATGTGGCAAGCTCATTGTTAGGTGTGGTCTTGTTCTAGTCTAGAAAACTACTTTCATATTTCAGCAAAGCATCCGATACGATCCGCACCGCAATGCCAATGCATAAGCACACACACAAACACACGCAAATGCACATGTTTATTTATTTATATGTATGTATGTATGCAAGTATGCAAGTGTGTCAGTTTGTATGCATACACATAACTTGCTTTTAGAGTTGTACTCAATAGATAGACGGACAGTTGCAGACCACGTTGGGGGATTCAATTCGATTCGATTCGACTCAATTCAATTCGATTCAGTTCACCACAGTCCAGTTCGCAGTTCGCAGTTGTGGCGATGAAGTGCTTGTGTTGGTGTTATTGTTGGTTGCAGCCTGCGCCGTCCGCTGTGCGCTGTTGTTGTAGTTGTTGTCTACTTTGCCGCACCAATATTTCAAGCATTGGTCTGGCACTTTGGCGTGGCCGAGTGTCAATAGTCGGTGATACAGATTTTAAGTATTTATTTAAAGCGCATTTAAAGCGGTGCTAAGAAATTAGTTTAGGTGCTCCATTGGTGGATGTTTCTCCGACAGGCCTTTCCTTTTTGGAATTTTAGCTTAGATTTATTTCAATAAGATTATTTCGCTTCTAAATTTTCTACTTTATAACTTTTCAAAAACTTCAAATTTTTAATAATTCAAATTTAAAAACATTCTTGAAATATGTAAAGATCCGATTCCTTTTTAGTACTTGGCCAGCCGGTATGTCTTCATGGTCAAGTGCGCTTAACGCAGAAGTGTGAGCGTTGCCTTTACTGATTATCAAAATATCCTCGTTTCAAGTCACTTCTGCATTCGTTTGAGCCGATTTCCTAAGCTCTTTTGCCACTATGAAGTGGATAACCGCAAGGCTTCAACAACTTCTTCAGGCGTTGAAAAACGTTGAGCTCCCATTTAATTTTTTGATGTTCGCGCGCAAAAAGAAACCATTAGGTTGTCAAATAAAGTCTGTAAGGCAGCTAATCTGTTAATTCGATAGTTTGAGTGCTCAAAAACTGCCTATGAGCCGATACGTAGGAGCTCGATATGACTTGGTAGAAGATGATTCGTCTTCGGCGGTTGGTTCTCCTTTATTCTCCCGAAACTTCTGGCTAACAAATGGTTATGTACCATTCAGAATTTACTGTTTTAAGGCCGCAAAAAGCGAGTTTTCCAGAATTTTTTCTGAAAAAACTGTTAAATTTATTGATCTAAAAAATTTTACACATATTATGTTGTCTTTGAACTGTATTTTACGTGGTATTATAAAAAATATTTATTTGGATAGGAGTTACAGCTGATCTCCGGGAGCACCTCTCAAAAAAGACGTTTTGCGGTGACCACTATATCTCTCAACTGGATCCTCTGAAATGAAAAAACCAAACAGATTTCGTTAAAGTAATGAAGTGGAATCTAGAAATTATTCGAAGGAATAAGCAAAATAATTTTTTTTGACAAATTGGCGGTTTCTCAAAAAAAAATTCCATTTTTGACCAAAATTTCGGCCTTAAATTGTTTATAAAAAAATAAAAAAAATATCGGTGGAAAAAAATCTTCAATTAATTACTAAGAAATATATTTAAGAAGCTTGTGTTAAAATTTGAGACTAATCGGTTAAGCCGTTTCCGAGTAATGAAAACACCATTTTAGGAAAAACGCGTTTTCGTTACGGCCTTTTGAAATTTGCGTGTAGCTTCGAAAATATTCACCGGAACGAGATTAAATTTTCCGTGTGTATTCTTAAAAATATGTACATTAAAAAAATATATATATATTAAAAAAAATCGATTTTTTGAAAATTCTAACTGCATATAACCCCTTAAGTTTATGTAGGGGTACAATTGCGGCATTATCAGATTTTCCGAAAAAATAGGCGACCATTTGGTTTGAGATGTACAAGTTTAAGGCAGTAGGTGCAAGCCCACGATTCTGTGTCTCCTGTGGCCTAATGCCTCGCAATTGGTGGTTAAGTGTTCGGTAGACCCTTCTTCATCACAGCAGAATCTGTATAATCTTGTACTAAATAATTCTATTGTGTTAAAGTGTTCATTACAGGCGAAGCTTTTTGGAGTGATTAAGGCCTGTGTTTCCTGATTTTAGTTTGGATCCATTTTTTTTGTTTCCTGTTTTATATTATTTTTGTTAAAGCCGGAAAATGGGGTTGGTGCGATAAATAGCCCTTCTGTCCCTTTTTTGGCATAAAAGTGTGTCTTATAGTTTCCTTCGAGTCTTGGTAACCAAATCAGTGAGACCTGATAATGAGTGGCCAGTATGGTGAGTGCATTGTTACACTCTATTAGGACTTTTGATTTGATTGTGAAGCTATTCAATGCTTTGAGAATTGATTGGCTGTCCGAAAGTATTTTGATTTTTACTTTCTCGAACCCTCTTTTGGGTATGATTTCCACTGTTTCCATTATGGCGAAGTGCTCCGCATGGAAAATCGAGGTATCTGTACTTAGTGTTAGGGATATCATAGACGAGATTTGAACTTTTTCCACATTTCTTTACAGCAATTATCAAAAAATGCGGCATCCAACAAGAACGGAGCTTATTGACGACTAACTGCTCATGCAATATTGACTAATGCCAAAGAATGCCTCTATCTCGTGATATATCACATGACGGTCTTGCGTTATCAATTGACGCACAGCATCGATTATTTCTAGCACCGCAACCAGGTTTGCACAGCCTTGAAGAAACTCATCCAGCAAAGATCGACGACCACATTGGAACTCGTTGTACCAGCTTTTCACTTAGGCTAAGTGGGTGGGCAAGGCCTTATCTTTCATCTAGGAATTATGGAAAAATATATATATATAAGTGTGGTGCTTCAATGCCAAAGCCGAAGTATGGCAAGTTGATCGATACACTCATGTCACGACAATCCACGTCGCAAATAATAATAACAATAAAATAATATAATCATCGCGCGAAAATTTTAATGAGCTGGACGAGATGAATTTTTCAACTCATCACAAGTGAATTTTTCAACTCATAAGTAAAAATGTTATGTGTAAATGTATGCTAAAAATACTAAACTTTTCGATAAATCGAAATATCGTAATACAACCCAGGAGGTAATTATGAAAGGCAACATTCGTATATACATATTTAATGCTGCAAAACATTTGATTTGCATTGTATGCATATTTACTTATTTATCACCTTCAATATTCTCTTACTTAAATACCTAAAATGCTCCAAGCGAATTTTACATTGTTCAAAGCTATGCTCGAAACCTTTTTCTGCCAGCTGTGTGAGCCTTACAGCTTGTTTACTTTGAAGATACAGTCTACTCATGTAGATCTATGACATAGATATAACAAAAGAATTAGTATTAGCCTAAGTGGCTCAAATATGAGACCTTTACCAGATCATCCATTTCAAAGCTTTCAAAGGAAGTGCGAAAAACTTGCTTTGCACGAGGAGTAATCAAAAGGTATTGATAACGCAGTTATCCTTCTTGCCTTAAGGAGGCACCTCCTGCAGCTTTTCCAGCACTTTCATATTCTCCTTTTTTTGCTTTTGAAATGCATTTACAGTTTAAGGAATATCTTTTCAATGTTTTAAGCTTAATAGAAAGTCTAAAAAGTCCTTATAAAGTCAGTGAAGTGCTGAGCGTCGAACAAAAGATGAATAAGAACGAAAACTTTAATCGCGCTTTTCTCGAAATACGTTTTTTTCTGTGCTGTCGAATATAACTTGAAAAGTAATCAAGATATCAACTTAAAATTTTACAGTGATGTTGCTTAACATATTGGCCTTTGTATGCACCTTAAATTTTATATAAATTATCACTAAAAATCCCCCGGAGCTAAACGGCGTAGAACTGGCTCTTAAACACCACGCAAACTGCCTTGGAGTAATTTTGGATAGCAAACTACTAAAGGGCTTTTCAATTGGCGCGGGTCGATTTTGGCGCCCTGTGGCAGCCATTTTGTTCTAGTGACATCTGTCAAATCTTTTGCTTATTATTCAGTTGCTTATGCCAAATCAGCATGGCAAGTTCCACGATTGAACAGCACTTTCAAATGATAAAACTTTATTATCAAAACGAGTGTTCATTAACGCAAACGTTGCGCGCATTGCGCCCATTTTTCGGTAGACGTGGTGGCCCTTCAAAGTCGACTCTTCAATGTTTGGTGGCCAAATTTGAGACGACCGGGTAAGTAAACAATCAGCCAACACCCGTACGTTCAAGGAATGCAAGATCAGCCGAGAACATTGCCGCGGTCCGTGAAAGTGTACAGCAGAACCCGAGGCAGTCTATTCCTCGCCGTGCACAAGAACTTGGCCTTTCGCAGACTTCAACTTGGCGAATTTTGCGTCGGGACTTGGGCCTACACCCGTACAAGATCCAACTGACCCAGGAGCTCAAAGTTGATGACCATAGACAACGCCGTTTGTTCGCTGACTGGGCTTCGAATCGTTTGGAAGAGAACCCCAGTTTTGGGCGAAAAGTCATCTTTAGTGACGAGGCGCATTTTTGGATGAATGGCTGTGTTAACAAACAAAATTGCCGTTAATGGCATATATGCGCCTTTCAAATAAAAAAATAATTTTGTCAATAACTCACACATAGCTTGTTTTATTCCATTTCAACATCTACCATCACGCCCAATACGCTTAATATATTTAGTGATAGCTCGAAAAGGGTGGACGGAGTAGTGAGTTATTGCACAGAGCTGACTCTGACCATTGCAGTATTTTTCAAGTAGAAGTCTTTGCGGTAGGAAAGGCTGCAGAAATAGCACTAGCACATAAGTATATATGATGACAGTCAAGCGTCAATAAAGTCAATAAACCCATATGGGATTTCATCTAAAAACGGTCTTAGGATCAGGGAAGCCATAGAGAGACTAGCCGCAGATAGTCGGTTACACATCTATTGGCTACCCGGGCATAGGGGCATTGCAGGAAACGAAATTGTAGATGAGATTGCCAAAAGGGCTGTTTACATACAATTCAAACAAGAAAACGACATACTGAAGCCTTTAAATACGGTGTACAATGACATTGCTGCGGACATGAAAACACTGATAGACAGGTGGTGGAATAATCTAGCCACTTGTAAAACCGCGAAAATCACGTGTACACAGAATGCAGATAAATACGCCAGATTCGTACTAGCCCTGCCTAGAAAGGAAAGCAGAACTAACGTAGGTATACTGACAGGCCACAATTTGTTAGCGGCAGACGCATACAAGATGGAAATTGCAAACAATGATAGCTGCAGATTTTGCAATGAACTAGAAGGGAGGGAAAATCTTGAACACCTTCTATGTTCTTGCCCTCCTGCATTAGCTAGAACCCGAATGAAATGTTTAGGAGCTCTACAATATGAGAGGTTAGATTGTCTCTTGGGGTTAGAGTTTCAGAGCTTACATAGATTCGCAAAAGACGCAGGCTTATTACAAGAAGTCTACTGCAAGGAAACGTGAGGGTTAAGCTCCATCTAGTATCACTAAGGACCAATAGGTCTATGTGATGGCTTTCAGCCAGCCAGGTCAACCTAACCTAAGATGTCACTAAAAATATTTTTTTGATCAATTTGTTTATAAAAGAAGTGTAATGTTTTCCTTTTTACTTCAAACTTTCATTTTTTTTGTTAAGAATAGGTAACTGCAAATCGGAATAACTTCTTTTAATGAAAAATTTGTATCTGCTTGATTTCAGTTGATTACAAGAGGCTGTCCATTCTAAGCCGCAAATTAAAGGAGCCACGGTTGAACCGCTGTAGCGTCGCCTTTTTCCTTTTATTTCAGCATGAATATTAATATGTGATGTATTTTAAGATAATAAATACTCTCAGTTTTTCGCAAAAAATTATTGAAAAACTCGTTGTGTGAAGGAGCTGCTCCCCCTTATAGTGAATTCTTACAAACTTACCTCTACCATGTCTTAGAGCCCATCATAGTCCTATTAAGGGCCTAGCTATCGCATGGGGATATTTACTGCCTTAAACTTTTGCACAAGCTAATCTTGAAGAGTGAAAAGTGAAGTGTAAAAAACCTATGACCGAAGCAGGGACTTAAACCTAACTTAAACTTCCCTCCGACGGTAGATCCTCCCGGAACCTCACTGTTAAGTGGTACGTCAGGAGGCCATTGTGAGTATGTTACTACTCAACCGTCAGTTATTGTAGTTCAATACCAATCCGATGTTCTGCAACATGTACATCGCGTTAATGAGCTCTTTCAATGCATCTGCGAGCGTATTCCGCGTATTGAAATATTCTCATGATATTTGCGGCCACTGCATATGTCGTTGTACAGTGTTTTTCGTTTTCGTACTTATGTGGGACAAGATTTGAGTCAGTTAAGTTTTAAACCAAAGCTCTCTCAAGCATAACAGATCCCGTCCGCTGCCAAAAAGTTTAGATTCAACATTAGTTGTGAATTCTTCACATACTTAGGGGTTAGGGCTAGTCAGAATTTTCAAAGAATTAGATTTTTTTACATTTTCTTAAAGTATGATATCCTAAAAATATTGTGTGAAAATTTAAAGGGAATCCGACAAATACTTTTCGAGTTATTCAACAATTAGCCCTTTCGGGCTCGGACGCTCCGGAGCTCGATAGCGAAACTTTAAATGCGTTTTTCTCAAAACTATGTTTTTTGAACTGATGATCACTGTAACTTAAAAACCGCTTGGTAGACTTCAATAAAAGTTGTACTGCTTGTGAAAAACAAAAAAACTCGTGCCTGATCGGAGAATTTTTTTTACAAAAATGCCGACTTTTTTTTAATAATTAATTGTCGGTTTTTATCTCGAAAATCTGAAAAATATTTCCTGAGGCTGCCATATAGTTAATTTTGAAAAAACACTTTGATCAGGCACAAGATTATCTATTTATAAAACTAATTTTTCTTACCCGATTGATTTTAGATGAATCCCCAAGGACTTTTTCACCGATCATGATCACCGCAAGGGACTTCTGGAGAAATGGGCTCCACACAAACAGCTATAACTTTTACAGGTATTAATTTTTTTTGAAAATTTTCTAAAGTCAAGTCGAAACATAATGTATTAATGCTAAGTTTTTATTTTTGTAAAATATTGCAATTGACTAGCAAAAAACAAAAAATATTGAAAATCATCATTTTTTCGGGTCTCTGACTACCCCTAACCCCTTAAAGTATTTTAAGATGGTACTTGTCACCACAACGTGTATTCTCTTTGAAACTCAGAGGGTGATACATAATCTCTTTTTTGAACAGCACCCTCTCAGCATTACCAGTGTTATGCGCAGAGGTGGATTTTAGAATAAGACTGTAGGAAGATATAGCATCGCACGAGATGTTTATACTGCTGAATTGGCGATTGAAAATCTTCTCTTTGCAACACATATTTCCTCACATTAGTATATAAGTAGCACCTTGACTGAAAGCTTCACTTCCGATTATACCTAAGTGGATTACGAGAAGCTACAGATATGCGATTGCATCACCTGCATGCCATCACTTACTCATTTATCAATTGTTTACCATTTTTGCTCTAAACATCAATAAAAAAACCAGTTAATAAAGTGCGAATGCACCATTTTTTTCCCAGCTCTACTTAATTATCCAACAAATGGATGGTGATAATTAAAACATTATTTCCCGTTTTGACGCAAAATACGCATATCAAGTTGTCTGTCAATCCTCAAGCGCAGCTGTCCGTTCTCTAACCATCTGGTTAGCTGATTCAAAACGCTTACATACCAGACAGCGGCGCGTCTCTTAAAGCCGATTATATTTGGCTGGCGGTTGGTAGCTGTCAATTTGTCAAAACCGCACCACCTTCGTAAAAACTGACCACCCCGCACACCACCCTACACTGCCGGCAACCCACAACCAGCAAACGACAACCGACAGCCGACAACCTCTGCCAACCACTGCGTATGAGCAATTTATTTCCTGTTCTTATTGTTTATTGCATACGCATGCATTCGGTGCTGTTGAGTGGCTGCCCGCCAACCGCCCACTTCACTTGCCATACACCCAAATAATTGTTGGCTGTCGTTAGCACTGGTTGCACTTGAATTTCAATGGAAAAAGGCGTTAAAATAAGAAATATTACGAGAATGAGTGTTGTCACAGGTAAAACACAGATAACGCAAAAACTTGATTAACACCGTTGTGTGTATATAGATGTGTGTGTGTATATATACACATATGCATAAATATGTGAGCGACACACTCTCACTCGCTAATTGCGTGTACATGAACGCACGCACAAACGTACATAGGTTCAGGTGAACAGCTACACAGTTAGCCAGTCAGCCAGCTGGTTAGTTAAGTTCGCAGCCAGACCAGCCACACGATCGACCAATCAGCGGCTCAGCCATTGACAGCGCGTTGACGCAATCGAATTCTCACTTTTATCATTATATTAGAAACGCGCAGCTACACAGAATTACTTACATACATACTTACATTTTTGTTTTTTGTCCCATACATACTTCCATGTCCCATTATACATGTATGTATGTATGTGTGTATGAATGTATGCACTTTGTTTGATATTTATAAATGTAAACTGCTTATTTATATGTTTGTTTATGCGGTTAAGTGTGAATGCGTTTACCTTATTGGCCGTAGCGCCAGAGCTGCCAAAACGTTTTGCACGAAATATTTCCCCTGAGGGTTAAACGTAAGTGGTAGCAAAATTGTAAATGCGCATTTAGATGTGACCTGTGAAAGGAAGCGGTAAAATGTGCACAGCGACTCCTATACACAAATATGATAAATATGGGTTTTTGTATGTCTGTATTTATGTGAAGATCACAGTTGCCAATATATATATATATATAAATACTTACATAAATTACGTACATACATACATATGTATACACATTACCGGCGTTACGTATACGCCCGCGGCGTTAATGATGCAAGTGAAGTTGACTTTGCTTTTTAATTATAAAGAGTCTTTCAAAGGCGCGCTCAGATGCTTTAAAACAAAATATGTATAAATTTAGATTCTTTCTGGCCTCTCTATTTTTATTCGAAATACGGCTCTTAACAATTACATGTGAAAAATTACATTATTTAAATGTCCGAATGCAGCACAACTACCGGCTGTCTTGCGAGAATTAAAATTTCCAGGACTCGCTCTGACATTATCGGATTGAATTTTATCTTTGGAATTGTTATTCGCTATTGACGTAGACTTCCCTATTTAAAAAACCCCCAAAAATAGTCTAGTAGAGCTAGATGCATGATATGGGTGGTCAGTTTATATCACCATTACGTGAAATTAGTCGATCGGGAAACTTAAATTACATTAATGCAATATTTTCCCGTGTTTTCTGACTTGTAGCTCTATTCCGCTTAAAAAAAGCGTGTATGTCTTCAAGCTCAGGCCACAAAATATCTTCAACTAGTTGTCTATAGTGACGTCTATTGACAGTAACAGCTCTTTCATTTCTATCCTCGCAGAAAAACGAGGCAATTATTACTCCAGTCCAAAAACACCACCATGCAGTACATTTTAACGGATGTAAAGATTTTTCTGAACCCCTTCGGCTGGGTTTTCTTTCCCCAGATGCGGAAATTTTATCTTTTGATAAATCCATCTAGTTTTTTGAAATTTTTTCATCTACCGTTGAATTGTCGACTCATTCGGACGATTATCTCTACCAAAAAAATAAGAGGTTTTGCAATATGTTGTTCTCAAAGATCTACCACATTCATAATAAGTTTCAATAATTTTAACGCGTTGTTCTATTATGTAAAACTTTGCATCTTTTTCCTTGGAAAATGTCAAAGATGGCATATAAAAGAGGTGACGCTTATGAATTATGCACTAATCTAGGCGTCTCTTTTGAAATATCCTTTATTTCAAATGTTTAGTCGTGGTGTATTCATACGAGTTTTTGCTTAGCATACGAGGGGTGCCTTTTATATTTTGGGATTAGAGAACAAAAACAAATTTTAATCATCGAAAATTACTTTATTGATTTTCAAATTTTTCTCCATGAAGATCTATACACTTTTGCATGCGTTTGAACCAATTGTCGAAGTACTTTTGCCACTCTGAATGAGGTACCTCCAAAACATGCATTCTGAATGCCGCAACCGCTTCTTCAGGTGTCGAAAAACGTTGACCTCTCAGTTTGTGTTTTACGTACGGGAATAAAAAGAAGTCATTCGGTGCCGAGTCAGGACTATACGGCGGAAGACCTATTAATTCGATGTTTTGGGTGCTCAAAAATGCAGTTATTTGAGCCGATGTGTGAGAGCTCGCATTGTCCTGGTGAAGAGTGATCCGTCTTTGGCGATTGGTTTTCCTAATTTTTTGGAAGACAACTGGCAAACAAATGGTTGTGTACCACTCAGAATTTACTGTGCTGCGTTGTTGTAGTGGTACGGTTGCGACTGGTCCAGTTTTTCCGAAAAAACAGGCGACCATTTGCTTGGAAATGCTTCGTGCGCGAACAACTTTTGTTGGATTTGGCTCATCTTGAAACACCCATACAGTCGACATCTGTTTACTTTCGGGCTCATACACGTAAATCCATGATTCATCACCTGTCACGATGTCATAGACGTGTTTCAAAGCCCCGCGATCGTATTTTTTGAGCATTTCCTTCGACCAATCGACACGAGCCTTTTTTTGAGCGATTGACAAATTGTGTGGGATCCAACGCGAACAAATTTTTTTGGCAGTCAAATGTTTATGCAATATTGAATGTATGCTGGTCCCACTAATGCCTAAGATTGTCTCAATCTCACGATAGGTCACATGACGATCTTGTAATATCAGTTCGCGCATAGCATCAATGGTTTTCGGAACAACAACTGATTTTGGACGACCTTCACGAAATTCGTCTTGGAGTGAACTACGACCACGATTGAATTCACCATACCATCGATAAACACTGATGGAGCTTCATCGCCAAAAAATTAATTAAGTTCCTCCATGCAATGTTGCTGAGTTAATCCACATCGAAAGTTGTAAAAAATAATCGCATGAAAATGTTCACGATTTAATTCCATTTTTGGACCGAGATGAATCTTTTAAGTTACTGTAAACAACACAAATAGCGCTGGTATTTCAAAACGTTCTGAGTACGTAAAAGCCAAAAAATGTCAAACTTTGCGATACAGCTGTCAGTTACCAGATTGCAACACCAGGGTTTCCACGAATTAATGAGTCATCCGCCGTATAGTCCTGACTTGGCACCGAATGACTTCTTTTTATTCCCATACGTAAAAAACAAACTGAGAGGTCAACGTTTTTCGACACCTGAAGAAGCGGTTGCGGCATTCAGAATGCATGTTTTGGAGGTACCTCATTTAGAGTGGCAAAAGTGCTTCGAAAATTGGTTCAAACGCATGCAAAAGTGTATAGATCTTCATGGAGAATATTTTGAAAAACAATAAAGCGATTTTCGATAATTAAAATTTGTTTTTGTTCTCTAATCCCGACATATAAAAGGCACCCCTCGTATAACACCCAATTTGTGATCCACTATGTCAAATGCTTTAGAAAAATCAAATAAACAAAGTAGAGTCAAGTCAGCATTGTCAAAACTAATTCTAATATCGTCTAGTATTTTAACCATTGCTGTCGAGCAACTGTGACTTTGTTTGAAACCAGATTGCAGTGGAGACAGTAGACGATTGTCCTATACAAATGATGAAATTTGCGTGCCCATCAAGGTTTTGCAAACCTTGGAAAATGTGGGCGGTATGCTGATAAGTTTATAGTCACCAGCATAAATAGCATTTGCCTTTTGTGTGACTGGGAAAACTATAGCCCTTTTTCATACTGCTGGGAAACATGAACTAGTGAAGCAATGGTTTATTATACGGACGAATTTTAGCGAGATGCCGTCATCGCCAACAGCATTCGACTTTATTTTGGATAGAGCTTTCAGGACATCGACCTCACTAGCTGTCATAAATTGGAACTGTTCTTTTAGAGTAGCGCAAGATGAGGAATCTTTTAAAATAGGAGTACAATTTGTTTTCTTACCAACACTAATAAAGTAGACATTAAATTTATCAAGATGAATCTCACATTCGGGACTTTCCTTGCCATGAATTTTAAATTTTTTTTGGTTGCGCCACAGTTCTCTTTTTGGAAGTGACGAATTAAATTTTTGAGTATCTGTACCAACGTTTTGCTTGTCGTACTATAGCAGTGGCTCCATTCGGATTTCCTTGTACCGGCGCCAAGAAGTATCCGTCAAGTTTTTTCTCCACTGGGCATAAAATTTGTTGCGTTTTCTAATGGCAGCTCGAAACGAGTTGCACCAAGGAGATGAACTATTTAAAACATTTACAGAACGAAGCGGAACATTCATGTAACGAGGATATGTTACGATTGAGGAAGTCAAGTTTATTATCAACAGTACTAAGAAACCAACATTCATTCCAATTTATAGAACCCGTGTCTGAATACTGAGAATTAACATTCAACGACTTAAAATCACAATACTCGTAGGTGGCACCTAAATCTGGACGATTCATCACAACATCTAAAGTACAGAATATTAAGTGATGGTCAGAGATAAAATCAGCTTGGTCGAATTTAAGAATATGCGACAAGTCACATGTTATATGAGCATCAAGAAGACTAGGTTGGGAGTTATTTGCATATCTCGTCAATGAAGCCACAAATTAGTCCCCCTATCGGAAGATTTATAATTTTTCAAAATGGCGTCATACGTCAGCCCTACAGGTATTTGACACTTATGAATAGAGTTGCCACGAATAGTGAATTGGCCGAAGCGCCGAATATTCGGCCGCCGAATATTCGGCACGAAATACATGCTTGTCGGGGGCGCGTTAGCTGGAATAAGACAAGTCGCAACCTGTTAGTCGCGCGCAACCAATAAAACAAATCGCAAACACAACACAGTGCGGGAGTTAATTGCGAGTAAATCATGTCACGGAACGCTTTGTTAGTGGAATAATACATAAAATAAAACTTAATTACTATTTTGCTAAGAAGTTTGTTCCTAAATTCATTTTCAATTGTTTTTTTGTCAAAAAGCTTATAAAATGGTACCAGTTAATAAAAAATCGCCCATATGGGAATATTATGAGATTTGTAGTGAAAATAATAAACTGGCCCAGTGTTTGTTATGTAGCATCAAGATCTCAAGAGGCGGAGAAGGAAAGAAAGCAAGTAAGTAAAACCTTAAGTTAATTTAATAGTTTTAAATTGTAGTTTTATTCACTTAATACGTTTACGTAAGTAGCTGATTAACTCTTTATGTCTTAAACTACTTTCTTGTTGTTGTACTGTACTTACATGTAGATAGGTACTTATAAAAGAAAGAAGATCGATTTTTAATTGCCCAAGTTGTTTCGGTATACATAGTTGTTGGGAACCCCTGATTACTTATAAAAATATTGGGGAACCCTGATCAGTTATAAATTATTTGTTGTACTATACTTTATGTATTTGATTCCCGCTAATTCTGTATATGCGCGTTTGTACATATGTACGCGAACAAGGAACAACGAAATAGGAACTCTGCATTGACTGTTACCTATTGCGCGGACATACTAGTTGTGTACAAGCGCGTATATACGGAATTAGCGCTAATTTGTATATGAGTACCGCAGTGTGTCCTTCGTCGAATTTGCCGCTGCGTTAATGACTGGTTCCATTTCAGAAATCAGTCGTTAGCCAGCGGAGGGAGGACACACTGCGAAATAAACGCTACAAGTTAAATTCGCAATTCCCTCCATTTTCATTTCGCAAAACATTTTTTCACAATAGTTTTAAAATAATTTCGAAGTTTTAGGAGAAATTATTTATTTATTCGATTTCCTATAAGATACACAAGGGAAATAAAATAACTTATTTAATTATAATTAATTTAAGTTTTTTTATTTACAGCTACAACCTCTTTAAAAAACCATCTTAAAAACAAACATGCTGACCAATACGCTGTTTTAATTAATGTTCCATCGACAAGTGACAGCAACACGGGCGGTACTATGCCAGCAGTACCTGGAACGTCCAGATCAAACGAACGGCAGCTAACCCTGAAGGAAACATCAGAAAGGAAATTGCTGTGGGGCATTAATGATTCGAAATCAATAAAATATTATTACTTGATTGGCGAAATGATTGCTTTAGACAACGAACCATTGTCACTTGTTGAACGAGTTGGATTTCAGAGGCTTATGGCAAACGCTTTGCCCCATTATAAAGTACCTGGTCGCACTTACATGACCGAGAAAATTGTTCCTGATATATACAACAGAATTTGTGCTAAAATAGAAGCCAGTATTTCACAGGCAGCAGCATTATCAGTGACATCTGATATATGGGCATGCCAGCACAATAACGAGAGCTTTCTGAGCTTCACTGCGCACTGGATATCTCCAGAGTTCATTCTGGAACATAGCGTTTTAGCTATGAAATCATTTCCCGGCTCCCATTCTGGTATCAATATTGCAAAAGAACTCAATGCTATTATAGAAAGATGGAATATTCCTCAATCCAAGATCCATTTACTTGTCCATGATAGTGGCTCTAATATGATCAAAGGTGTGCAAGATTCAGGATATGATTCAGGCAGGTGCTTTATTCATTCACTGCAACGAGCTATAGAGGAGTCGCTAAAATCTCAACCAGAAGTACTACAGATGATAGCTGCTACGAGACGAATTGTTACCCATTTTAATCATTCTGGCTTAGCAGAGCAGAAACTTAAATCCATTCAACAAGAACTTAACTTGCCAAATCACCAACTAGTACAAGATGTAAGAACACGCTGGAATTCTACGTATTATTTAATGGAGCGATTATTAGAACAAAAGCGAGCTATCTCCTTGTACATAACAGATCATGAAAATTTAATAAATCTGACGCATGCTCAATGGGAACTATTGGAACAATGTATCAAACTCCTCAAACCATTTGAAGAGATTACAAAAATAACCAGCTCAGGTATCTCATGCATCTCTGAAGTGATACCACATGCAGTAACATTATTAAAATATCTGGGAAAAGCAGAAACAGCTGAGAAAGTACCAAATTTAGTAACAATGAGATCTTCACTGCATGCCGAGCTTGAAAGGCGATTCAGCTTCGATGGAAAAAACAAATATCTGGTAGCTACTTTTCTGGATCCTCGCTTCAAAACGAGTTTCCTAGGATTAGTTCAAGCAGAAAAAGCAAGACAAAAAATTCTTCTAGAAGCTCTGAAAATAAGTTGTGATGAATCTAGTAGTACCGATGACGATTCTTCTCCAATTCGTAAAAAAAGAAACTTGAATGAAAATGATAGAACTATGGAAATACACGACAGTTTCTGGAACTGCTTTGAGGAAGTCGCTACAGATAATATGCGAAATGCTAATAATGAGGAGGACGTGGAGCGGAATACTGTGGCAAACGAGTTGGATTTTTATTTGAAAACAGGTCGCCTAGATCGGAAGGCCAATCCTTACAAGTGGTGGTTAGCAAATGAAAACCAATACCCAAACCTTTCGAAATTCGCTAAAGTTTATCTTTCTTCTCCTGGAAGTAGCGTGTATAGTGAGAGGTTATTTTCTGAGGCTGGTAACATTTACGATGAAAAGCGTAATCGTTTGCTACAAAAAAATGCTGAAAAGCTTGTTTTTATCCATCACAACTTACCACTGATCAATTTTAAATACTAAAGTGTTGTAATTTGAAAATAAATACATAATTTTGAGTAACATAACGTGTCTTTTTTACATGATTTGGTATTCGGCGTTCGGCCGAATAGTGCGTATTATTCGGCCGAATACCGAATAGCAAAAAAAGTGGCCGAATAGGCCGAGTACCGAATAGTTGCCGAATATTCGTGACATCTCTACTTATGAACTAAACAGCAGCAGTACAAACAGACAAGCAGTGGAGCGCTCACAAAATCAAAATAAAGAGTCCGACCACTCAAAATTGTTTTTGTTCATTAGTTATTCAAAAACCAAATTGGATGATTAGTTTTCCACCACCTTATAAAATTGCGTTAGATCTTTTTTTATACATTAAAGGTAAGCCGAGCACATTTGATTGAGATACCTATGCCTTCAATCATATGTTTTAAATAATTGAGACTCCAAAAATTCAAGGAGGAGCTCAGCCAAACACCCAACAATGGATGTATAGTACGCTTCAATTGTATATATCCATATAGGGTGTCCGGTGGCAGCATTGGAAGATTCAAGCTAAATTAAACTATAATTACTAATGATAAAAGTTTATTCAAAAACTATTAAAAAATGCGAATTCAATTTTTTAAAAACTATTTCCTCTTAATGTTGACGGTTGCTTAGGATACACTCTTAAAATCTGGCCTTCGTGCTGCTTGCCACTCGCTGGAGAAGTGATGTTGGGATGTCATTAATCTCGTGAGCGATGTTTTCCATTAGTGCTGAAATGATCACTGCGTTTGTTTCACAGACTTTACTTTTGATGTACCACGACAGAAAAAAGTCTAGGGGTAAGATCGAGCCATCGGGGTGGTCGGGGTATTTCACCAAAACGGCTGATCAGTTGATTAAGGAAGAAATCACGCAGTATCCCCATGGTCTAATAGCCATGTGCGGCGTGGCGCAATCTTGCTAAAATCATGTTTGTGTGCTGAAACAAGGATATTTTCTCAGTGTAGAAAGTAGAAAATAATAGTTCAGCATGAGCTGATAAGAGACACTGCTTGCCCTCGACGATTTTCAAAAGAAAAATTTTCAATTATTCCACTGCCGGACAATGCACACCAAACCGCCATTTTGTACAGTGAAGGAGCTGCTGATATTTTAATGGTGGGTTCTGTTTTCAAGGTGACCAATAACGGAAAATGGCAAGGTCGTTTATGTCCACTTCCATTCAAATGAAAATGGGTTTCATTATTCCAAAAGATAGCGTCTACTGTACGAAGCGAAGCCGTTTTTCTGTGAACGGACTAACGCGGTGCAAAGTTGTAGTTACAAGTTAATAAAGGGTTTTCCAATAACAAGTGTTATTTTGAATGGGATTGCGCTATAGAGAGATTTTTTATGGCTGGAATTGGATGGTATTTATCTGGACAACGTTTATTTTCAACAAGACGGCGTTACGTCCCACACAAGCAACGAAACCATTGATCGTTTACGGGAAAAGTTTCCGGATCGTGTTATCTCTCGAAGAGGTGATCACAATTGGCCACCGAGATCTTGTGATTTAACACCTTGTGACTTTTTTCTTTGGGGACCCCAGGGTCGAAGGGTCGATTCAAGACCTCAAAGATGGAATTCATGAGGCTATCGAGAACTGGACTGCCCTATGGTGTCAATTCGGTTATGGAAATTTTCATGAAAGGGATATTGTCCTGTAAACGTGGTCGTGGTGGTCATTTGCCTTATGTTATTTTCCACTATTAACGTCATACCTTCCTCTTTATAATGAAATAAACATCCGATCATTTATATTAAAAAATAGCATTTTTCTTTGAATATCAAAATAACTCCTCTTATTGGAAAACCCTTTATTTTCTTTTTTCTCGATGACTGACTGTTCGCCGACCATGAGCTGAACGAATCAAATCTTCACTTGGGGAATTACAATACATAAACGTCGAATATTGTAAAGTGAACAACATTCTACGGCGAGAAATTGCACCCGAATCATTGGCTTTGAAATGCGCTTCGATTGCACACGTACGTTACTCACCCTCCCACTGCAACATCTTGACTAAATAACCCGCACGCATGGCGAAACTAACACGGTCCTCTCCCCGCTCACACGTTCAGCGGTTAGGGAGACATTTAAATTTAAAATTTAAATCTTTTACAGGGTGTCCGTTTATATATTAAATGTGCGAACGTATATAAAGTTCGTCCGGACCGAATTCAGCACATCATTACTTGCTCATTTCCCTTTTTATACGAAGTCTTAGGTAGGATTATCAAGCAGAAGCTTTGTTTGAAACGATGATGAAATGCATACAAAAAATTGTAGACTTAACATCTTTTTAAAAAAATATCATTCAAAGTAATTAAACAAGTTCTGCTCCTTATTTCATTAACCATTCGCCCAGGACAACGGCTGAATCTTTCAACAGACTTAAGGAATAATTTATATACATAACAATACGAGGCACTTCTCAACAGCAGTATGGAAACTCACCCCACACAGAGCTATGAAGCTGTAAAATATAAAATATTATTTGAGTTCACGCTTAAGCAACCCGCTCGCCCCAATAACAACAAGTGAATACATAGGAAATAGTCCAAACGAGTGAGACTACAAATTGCCGCGGGGAACCCTGTCGACATACTACTATATGTCAAGGTTTTATGTGCTATAAACATTTCCATTAAACACATTAATTCACTTTTTCATTATTGCTGATTCAATTTCCAGTTACAGTTTTTCTAACTTTTCGCAGACTTAGTGGAATTCCTCAACATCTTCAACTGCGACCTACAGAAATTCCTCCACACAAATGTAAGTAATTGTGAAATATAAAATAACTTTTATAATTCCCCCACTATACATGTATGTGTGTGAACTGACGTTTTTGCATACGTTTGCGTATGTATGTATATGTGTATGTGTGCATACATTTAATGATCGGAAATTATTGCGTCTGCCAAGTGGCGCAATGGTAATTAAAATTCTCACGTTGAGAATTGTCAAAGCAAAAGCAACGAGCTCGAGTGATGTAGATTGCGTTGAAGAACATGAAGTGCATGTACAACTGTATGCGCAATTATTATGTATGTCTGTAGATATGTGTATGAACTGATATTAATGCAGCTAATCGTCGCGCAAAATCGTAATAATAATCACATCAAGCAGTCTGCTCAGGCGAGTGGTGGAAGTGAAAATTGCCATATTGGGTCGGCCACGGACAGGCAAAGATTTTCAATTACAACAGCACCGGCAGCAACAAGAAAAACAATTACAACAATACACCAGCAACAGCGACAGCATAGCTAAATAGCAAAAAACTGCATTAAGTGTAGCAAAAATTGTGACAAGAAACCAATAATAAAAATTCACAAACTGCACGCCGCAGTCCATTCCGAATACAAGCAGTAGTGGTCTGCGATCCGACCGAGCGAGCGTCCAACCCAACGAAAGCAAGAGTGAATTATATTCGTACATATGTATATATATGTATGTATGAGCTTAAACAGTCACAACTGGCACTGGAATAACTAACACGGCAACAATAACAAGTCAATGTGCAACGCTAAACACTGCAGCACACCTCATCAGCCATACCACAACATTCCCCTCTGTTCCATGCGTTCTGCATAAAGTTGTTCATGCTGATACCCAAATCATCGACGACGGCAGAGATGAAGAAAACGAGAGCAATTGTGACATGGGGTGGAGTAGCGGTAGTGACAGCGGCAGCGCTAGATATAGCAGCAAAGCCAGCAGCGCCCGTCTAGTGGCAGTGGTTGAAACAGTGGCTGTAGCAGCGGCAGTAGCAGCGACAGAGAACTTTAGCGTAGGCCGTTATGAGTTTAAGGCAAATTTGCGCTCATGGGGGAATAGTGTGGTGGAAGAGAGTGTAGTGTTGGCGATTGAAATAGCAAAGGTTTCGAACCCGACAGTTAACAACAACAATAAAAACAAATACTCTGCGGCTATATGTGGTGCCTTAAAAGGCGCAAGTTCGCATAACTAGATGAAGTTGAGCGCTGGCGACGAGTGTCTGTAACATTTCAGTGAAAATTAACAATAACAAGAGCAAGGAAAAAATAAAATAAAACCAAAAACAAAATTTTAGCCAGCAACAAACTGCATAGAGCAGACACAACAAGAGTAGCAAAAAAATTTACAATGTTAACAACGCAGCATTAACAGCAGCAATGAAAACAACAGCAGCAACTGCGACAACAACAGAAACATCAACAGAAATGAGAAGAGCAACAACAAGTTAACAGCAACGACAATGGGCGACGACAGAAACGACAACAACGTTCAAGCATGTACAACAACGACAATGACAATTCAAACAACAACATTAACAATGAGAGCGACAGCAATAAGAACAGCAACAACAACAATATGCCAACAAGCAATTGAAAATGCAATGTAATTGCAATTGCAATTGTAACGGCAAAGGCAACACATTAATAGATTAACAAAAACAACAACGAAAGCAAACGACAGTAAAAAGAACAACATTAACATAGCAAATAAATGCACAACCGTTACAAATACAACAAGGGTAACAACAAATTTACAGCACCGTTGAGAACTGACAACGCAGCCAGAGCAACAGAAGTCGTTTGCTTTTATGTGTGTATGTATGTATGTATGCCGTACGGCAGAAGTGTGCACAACTAAGTAAGAAGAAGAAGAAGCAGAATACATTTATGTATGTATGTATTGCTCACTATGTGTCGCCTCCACTTAACGCTACACTCATAAATTATTAATGCATAACATTTTTATTTTGAAATTAGCAAATAGTAACAGCATGTAAAAATTATGTATGTAAATTGATAATATTTCAAGCCATGGATGTATGTGTTTAAGTTTATATGTTTTGATTGTGATATACATATATTTGCGAATATTTGATATTCAAGTACTGCTAAGAGAGGATACTTGGGAATTTTTATGAGCTGGGTGTGTGAATTATTACGTTGTCAGCACTTTTCTGTATTTATTGATTGCCGAATTACCAAAAACTATATATCTGAGCTAAAAAGTTCGGATTCGCTCATGCTGTTGGGGGGTAACTAGTCGAATGCCGTGATTGAAATTAGTAGTAATCACCTAAATTGCTGACGAGCCGGTTGCAAGTTGGATATGAGCAATTATGGTGTGTTAGCTTAAGTCAAATTAGCCATTCAAGCGTGTGTTTAGGCTAATTACTTTTTTTACAGGTCAGTAGAACAAGTGCAACATGCCTATAAACATCCAGGCAAATGAACAGAAGAGGTTATACTGCTCGCAAGGTCGCAAGCCGACAGAGGAGCTCAAACAAGCAGAACATTCTACCTTGATAGCTGAACGCCAATCAAAATGGTGCCAGTCACCAAAAAGACGGTGATCGCATAGGTTGATCTCAACGAGTGAACCTGTCGCAAACATTGAGACGTTGATTTTTTTCTCACGCAGCTTTTAAGCGGTCACGAATGCTTCCCAAAATATCTGCATTGCCTAGACTTGGCTGGTAGGCCTTATTGCCCAGAAAGCTTAGCAGAAGAAGAGACTGCCGAATATGTGGCCTTTTACGGCAGCTGGTTCGCTAAGGAACGCGACTAGCAAACAAAACTGGTGTGTTTCTAACGCCCAATAGTTTAGTCCTACAAAAGGCATGAGTGGGATGAAATGTGGAGAGCGGTGCAAGTTTTTCCAACGCGAATTATAGTGGAACATGTCAACATTGATTGGAGGCGAAGGAATGATGCTAGACGAACGCAGCAGCAAGAAGAACTGCCGTATTGATAAAATGCAGCAAGACGAACAATAGGCAAATGTGACTGACAATTGGGCTTATTGCTCACGATGGCCTCTAGACGTGAATACAAAATCGCTGTTCTTGTGGGATGTACCGTCGATCAAAAGGTGTTTTTAGTGGTGTTAAAGTTCCACTCTATATTTTTTCTTTTGTAAATTCAAACCACGAAAGTCAAAAAAGCAGTTCATACATAATGAAGTGCAAATAGTATGCGGCGCGATGTTTTCAATAAGAATAGCGCAAAAAACACTATTTTTTTATGTGTCACGTCGGTAGTACACATCTCTCTGAAAAAAAAAGAAATAAAAGCAAAGCAATTGGGATTTATAAGATAATCTTTTTTTATTTACAGAATTTACAAAAATATTTGAAACAAAAGTGGGCTTAGCACATTGAACAAATATAATACGAGTGTGTTGTTTTTTCTTTTTTCGTTGAGTTTCTTGGTATTAAGCATATACTTGGAATCTGCGCTCGATGGTGCCAGTTAGAAATCCCGAGTGCTGACCGATTCTGTAGTACTTGCCTTTTCCAACGGAGATGTGGTCTTCCTCTTCCTCGTCTTCCTTTTTGGGGTACCGTGTCGTAGATTCTCCTTCCTGGAGCGTCTTCATTCATACGAGTGACATGGCCTAGCCAGCGTAGCCGCTGCATTTTTAAAAGGCTTAACTATATATGCCCACGTGCCTAAATAGCCCATACAGCTCGCTGTTCCACCTTACATGATACTTCTCACCAACGCAGAGGGACCAAAAATCTTACGAAGAATTTTTCTTTTAAATGCTCTCAAAATTTTCTCATCTACTGTTGACATCGTTCATGCTTCTGCGTCATATATGTAGTCGGACTGGAAAGATGAGCGTTTTGTAGAGTATCAGTTGGGTCATTCAAGAGAAAGTTATACTTCTCCATTGTCAACTGAGCTCAAAGTAACACCTGTGGCCAAGAGTTCCTCTCCGTTTGACTTCCAGAATCAGAAGCACTAAAGTAACTAAGGTTTGGTATTTATCTGTGCAATAATTTGGTATTTCGATTAATGGTGAAGTAAACTAATAAAAAAATTGTTTTACAGCAGCAATTTTCTTCATAATTTTTCTAAATGTTTTCGAGTTTTTGATGTTAATATAATTACTAATAATAATAATTACTGATAATAGGTCCATATGACAGTCGAAAGAAATTCTCTAAAAAATAAAAAAAACGGATATGTATTATCCAAAAAGCAAAATTTTTATGATTATTCCACCTTGTATTTTGTGTTTGCTTTTGGTCTCTAATATAGGGTTTTTCAATAAGGGCGGGTAGATGTTGAAATGGAATAAAATGGCGTTTGCTGTGTGGCACGTAGCGCCGTCCTGCTGGAACCACATGTCGTCTAGGTCCATATGGTTCAATATGGGCCACAAGAAATTGGAAGGGCCACCACGTCTACCGAAAAAGGGGCGCAATGGGCTCAACGTTTGCGTTAATGAACACTCATTTTGATAATAAAGTTTTATCATTTGAACGTGCTGTTCAATCGTGTAACTTGCCATCATGATTTGGCATAAACCACTGAATAATACCCAAAAGATTTGACAGATGTCACCAAAACAAAATGGCTGCCACAGGGCGCCAAAATCGACCCGCGCCAATTGAAAAACCCTTTATATTAAAATCTATAAACAAAGATTTATTTAAGAAAATTTAAAATTTAGAGCCCAAGCAAAAAGAAGCACATGAAATCAGCTGTTCTACTGATATTGGCAAATATTTGTGTACAGTCAAAACCCTCACTTAAGAAAATCCAGCCAACTATTATGAAATTATAAAAAAGTTAGTGAATTTACTAAATTTGCATTCAATTTCTTTCTTCCATTGAGAATTTATTGGTTGTAATTCTTTTAAAACAAGTAACTCATATTTTCTTGGATTTTTCTAAAGCTTGGTAAAGAGTGAATATCTGATTGATGGAAGATATGCCAGATCAAAAATGACGCTGTGAACACACCCAAGCCAAGTTTTGGTACCTCTGCATAAAACTGATGTGGAGTTTAACTATGGAGACGAGGCCAAAGGCCCTTAAACCATTTCTTGAAATTGATGTAAAATGAACACAATTTTAAGATAGAGGTCATTGAATGTTCCTTCTCATGCTATTAATGATTAAGGGGGAATGCCACTGTGAAAATTAAAAAAAAAATTTTTTTTGCATAAGTTGTTAGTACAACTACTCAAGAAAATGTGGTAAAAATTTTAAAGCGAAGTTCGCTTTATTCCCGATTCTATGTGTACTTAAGTGAGCGCCTGTCGGTTCGGCTCCGTAGCGCTTACGATACATTGCTTTATTTCAAACTTTTTTTGATACGGTGGCGACGATTTCTCGAAGACTAATGAACCGATTTTAATTTTCTTTTTTTTCAAAATTTTGTTATTATATTGGCTATCGTTGTACGTAGCCGACTTTCAAAATTTTGAAAATAACTATTTTTTTGGGCCTGTTGAAAATCAAAAAAAATGGTGAAAAACTCACATCGAAATTTAAATCACCACCATTTTGTCAAAAAAAAAGCAAAGAAACAAAAACGGCTACGTACAACAATAGCCTATATTGCGTAGATTAATAAAATTTTTGGGTTTTTGATCTCAGATGATTATTCATTGCTGTATCGCTGCCACCAGATGACGTCATTTTTTTTAACTCGTTACTTTTATTTACATAAATTTTGTGAATTTTCAAGATTTTTTAATAAAAATTTACATCAGCATAGTTTAATACATATATAATAAATTGCCTTTTGTCTGATCCTCGAATAATCATTCATACAAAAAAAAATTCCGAAAAATCGACTATTTTTTGACCCCCACAGTGGCGTTCCCTTTTAAATATGATGTTTTTAAGAGCTGGAATATGATAACACAAAACAGAAATATTATTGGAATAAATTTGTTTTTATAATCTGGTAAGTTTAATAGCATTTATTTTTGAAATGATATCTGGCATATGTCCGCCGCGGCTACGAGTTACATGGTCCATTCGATCAGTCCAATTTTTGATAACTTTTTCCAATACATCTGAGTAATAAATCTAAATGAGCCCAAACAGCAAAAATGTGAATATGAGAATTGATTAAAATTAATTTCGGAATGATATATCCATTATTTAGTTTAGAATATATTTGTATACAAAGATTTTAAGTGGCCACTTAAAAGCATTACATTTTTTATATAAACATATACACACACATACATATTTAAATGTGAATATATAATGTAATATTAATTGATACCCAGTCCAGTCCAACATCAAAACCGCAGCTGAGTAGCTGTATAGGGAGCAAGTTGAGGAACAAAACAAAAATAAAAAAACGAAAAAACCACATATTCATGCTGATTAAAAATAAACCAAATACAATAATAAAAAAAATTCTAAGCGCACCGAGCTAAAAGCTCCGAAAACAGACGTTCGCGCAATGAATGCTATGCGCCCGTCAAGGGTGTGGTGGCGTCACTGCCAACGCCAAACGTCGAACGCGTGAACGTCTTGCAAACGGTCACAACACAATTGTCTCGTGCACACTCGATATATATATGTGTGTGTGTAGCTATGCGACGCGGCGTAGCGATCACTTACAACGGCATGAACGAATCGCCAGTCACACCAAAACGAGTCACGTTTGCTGCTGAAAACAAAAGACTTAAGACACAAGCACGCGGCCTTAGTTCGTTTCGGACACAAGGCAAATGGAAAAAGGCGTATTGAACGCAACGAACAACAATAATGACAAGCAAATAACAACACACAAACACAACACAACACAGCAATAGCAATAGTAATAGCAACAATAACTACATACGTCAAAGAACCTCAGCAACAAAATTGGCGACGACGATGACGACGACGACAACGGCAATGGCAACGAGAATGGCTAAAGTAACAAAGAAAAATATTTTGCTGCCTGCCGAACAACTGCAGCATCAACCAACCAATCGACCGACCGACCAACCAACAAACGAAGAAATCACCCCAAAACTAACTAACTGGATGCCTAGCCTGTTGCATTGTTATAGCCGTTGTTGTTGTTGCGGTTGTTATTGTTGCGCTGGCGCGTGTGCTGCCGAGACAATAGCCGAATGCATTCGCTCACTCAATTATAACGGCGTTGGTAGTAAACATTGATGGGGAGAATTACCGTTAGCGCCACACCAAACTAACGTCAAGCATCAGAGGCAATCTAATCAAGCCAAACAAAGTCAATCCGAGGGAGGATTATTGAGTTCCAACAGCTAAATATTCTCTATGCTCTACGTTCCACAAAAAGGAGAAGCTGAGTACGTCAGTATGTGGCGAGTATTTGCGAGAGAATGTCGTTCTCTGTTGCCGCTGCATACATGCATTTGAGGACGCTGCCGCCGCTCGGCAGACATACGCAGCCGACGCCTGCGTATAATAGCAGAGGTGAGCTGTGGTGGGTTGCTGCGCCAACGAAAGCAAAAGTTGCAATTAATTCTTTGCAATGCGACCGACAACCGTAGAGCAGCACAAACAAAAACAACAGTACGTGTACAATAACAAATCGTACAAAAGTACGAACAATAATCGCCAATATAACAACATTGGAGGCTGTGCGACGGCTGCCACATTTACGGGCATTACGACCATTATTGGAGCATTGATTACAATGCAAAAACGGCAATTGTGAGCAGAAAAGGCAAGGAAAATATTAACAAAAAATATATACGTACATATATAACGCAATTATATTGAAGAGTTTAAAGTGGTGGAAAATACAGCGTAATCTGAAATAAAGAAGAATAGGAAACAATTGAAAATTATTAGTAATGCACAAAAACAAAAAAAATATAATTTTAAATGTTTTTTAATAGAATAGAAAAAGGCTATGAGAAACATAAATAGAACCAAAGTCATTAATTCTTAAGGATTTGTAAAGCTGATTAATTTTCAATTATTGATTGGGGCGCGATATAGAAATATTTTCTTAAAATAACTTAAAAATTGTATTTAATTTATTTATATCCCGGTGTTTTTTATTACTAGCGACCTGACAAACAGAACTATGAATATTAATTTTAAATAATTTTGACAATAACTCTAGTATGGCTCGTTTAGATGAGAAACTATTGATACTTTTCGAACTGAGGGTATGCCTGAAATGTTGAAGTTTTTCGACGAACGATGACAACTAAGTGGGTTTTGTGCGTGATAAGCACAGTTCGATGATTTCTGGGAAAAGGAAGTGTACAAGTTTTTTTCTGATAGCCATTACCCCTCTTCTTGCTACAAATATCATAAAAACATTGCTTGTGCTGTTATTTTTGTTGTGGCAGTTCATCAAACCATGCCAGTGCGTTGTAGTTAACGATAGTCGTCGTCTAGCTCATCTAAGCGTAAGACTAGCTTATTTTTTTTTCCCCTTGTTCACGCCTCTTGGGACATAGTGCCTCGACAAGACTAGTTCTTGCGTTGGTTTCGTTAATCTGTTTTTGATTTCTGACAGAGTAGGTGATTAGCCTGCCGCTACCAGTCCTAAGTAGTGAGAATGCCCACCTGTCGTTGCTTAGGAACAACGCCTTCTTACTGCTTGGGGCGCCATCTGTGTCTCACATTTTTCTGGCAGAAGTATCGCACAGATCGTTGAGGACTTCGCTAAATTTGGTGTGTCTGCGCTATTATATTATCGCGATTGCCCGCTTCCTCTTGCTGGCGCCACTGATGCATTGTGTAACTGTGTTTATTTTAGCAGCCACAATACAAATAATGCGCAGACAATTGTGCGGGAGTAAGGATGAAAAGGATACGTTTTTGCGGTTAGGGAATGGTATTGGAGGAATTTTTGTTTTTTTGTTTTGTTTTAGAAACAGGGAAAGTAGGTAAATTTGCAGCTCATTTTTTGGGCCAAAAAACCCCATTTGCCAATCGGAGGTGAATGTAGCTAGAGGATGCTCTAGTTATGAGAAAACATCAAGTGCTTATACTTTGACAACCGAAAAAGCCGTCGCCGCTGCAGAAGTGAGTATGGTAGAGGGTCCAAATTGTGAATTCTATGCCGTTCTTTATGGTGGATTGTATAGAAATATCTACGCTTGCACTCAAAGATGTAGGAAGTATTGAAGTCATTCGACTATAATTTTTGTCGTACGAAGATCCATTTGAAATTAAACCGCATTTTTTTTTTCCTATTTGCGATGAAAGAATACCCACAAGACCCCGTCATATTCTAAACAAATCATATTTTGTTTCGGCTTACGTGATGGATACAGTACAAGCTAGGGGTAAGATTGATAAGGGCGAAATTAGGTCGACGGAATACTCTGCGTACCACATCGCCGAGATAGTCAAAATCATCATGGAGAAAAAATTGTATCTTGTTCACAATCAGACCATTAATCAACCTTCAGCCAATTTGAAATAATCAGCTGATTTGCTGACGTCATGGGTGTCATGACAGCGAAAAAAATCAACAGCCTCCGCCCATGTTACTTCGTTGCCTTCTGAACAACGACTGATTGGACGTGTATGTAAATTCGTGTGCAATGAGCGGGCAGCATTCGGTTGCCGAGTACCAGGTGCCGTTGCAGCCGAAGTTGCTTGCACAATTTTGTTTTTAACAACAGGAGATTGACCAAACCTGGTAATCTATGTATCATCTTTGAAAAATCGTAAAATTTCTAGGCTGAAATATCCATGGGCCATTTTATATAAAACTGAAGGTACTACTCGTCAAATGAGAAAAAAAATAACTTGCAGATTTAGGAACGTTACACAAATAAACAATTTTAAGGAGATGGGAATTAATGTCAATAACTGAAAAAAAATTAAAAAATAAAATAAAAGAAACAGTGAGTGTCATGGAATGGGGTTTCTCAAAAAGAGAATTTCTGCTTATACTCCACGAAATAATCGGTTCTTGCACCTGTGTGCGACAGGAGATAAAAAGTTGGTACGTTGAATAAAAAAAGTACGGTACTAAGGATGTCAAACAGGTATTGCGAGGTACACAACAGCGCCGAAGCTAAATATTCACGATGCAAATTTTATACTCTGTAATTGGTAAGATCAAGGCCATAACGTCAATTATGATGCAGTGAAAACAGGTGAAACCATAATCTTCGATAGGCACTGCTTCAACGTAAGGAATCACAACTAAACAAGATTGAGTGATACTCCAGACTGACAACTCCCGACCATATGTGACATATGTATGCTGGCAACATATATTTTAAAACAGTCCCATAGTTCGTCCAAATCCATTCTGCAGTATTCACCAAACGTTGCACCATCCATTTGGTGATTTTTCTGAATCATGTGGAGAGATTTGGCTGTTAAGCACTCCTATGCTTTCGGAGAAACCGAAATTTTGTTTGCCGATTACGTTAAATTTGGAAGGTGACATTTGTTTAGTGATGGAATCCGAAATCCGGCCAATGTTGAACAAAACAAACAATAGCTTATTTTGCTGCCTGGAAAATATAACAACACAGGTACTGGCTCATTCCGAGGATAGTTCTGTTTTACAAAACTTCCAGAGGATAATGCTTTCTGACTCAAAGGTGATCGCTGCGTCTAGGTAAAGAATATACGTCTCGATATGAAGGTCTGCTTAGTGAACTTTTTCACCTATCTGCTTGCACACTTTATTGGATGTTTAGTCCAGCTCTTCGCCCTCTTTTTGGTGTGTGCCTTGATGATGTTCCGCAAATGGAGGGACTTACAGTCTTAAGTCGCTTCCAAACGACAAATAGTTTCATATGAGAAGCTTTTTCATGGCAGAAATACACTCGGAAATTTTCCATTGCCAGCCGAGGAGCGACCGCAATGAGAAAAACTTTTTTATCATTTGGTGTTGCATGCCCAGAGTTTCGAACCCGCGCACTACCGAGCGCACAAACACATTCGGTTACGGTTATAACCTGCTACATCTACTCATAATTTTACCTGTGTGCAAAATTTAACATTCTTAAAAACCAGTTGAAATAGTGGAAGTTCTTTACCCTTTTCCTATCAAAAAGAAATAAAACCATTTTTTTCCAAATTACAATTTTTTTTGTTTAAATTTGTTACATCTTTGCCAAAATTTACTAAATATTTAATGAATGCTAATACTATTGATAGATTTTATTTTTTGAAATATTTCGATTTTCTTTTAACAATTAACTATCGGTTTTTTTCTCGAAAATCGGAAAAGTATTTCCCGAGGCCGCCATAATGTTAATTTTGAAAAAAAGCTTCGATCAGGCACAAGATTATCGATTTATAAAACTAATTTCTCTTACCCGATTGATTTTAGATGAATCTCCAAGGACTTGTTCACCGATCATGATCACCGCAAGGGACCTCTGGAGAAACGGGCTCCACACGAACAGCGATAACTTTTACAATTATTAATTTTTTTGTTGGTGAAATTTTCCTAAAGTTAAGTCGAAACATTGTGTATTAATGTTATGCTTTTATTTTTGTAAAATAAAGAAATTGGCTAGCAAACAAAATTATTAAAAATCATCATTTTTTCGGGCCCCTGACTACCCCTAACCCCTTAAGTGAGTCATCCTGCAAAAGGTGACCACAAAGCCAATGAAACGTAAAAAAAATTCTATGAGTTTTTTGTGTTAGCACATAAACACTAAAATCCACCAAGCCTAGTACATATTATAGATCCAGTGAATTGAAAATAAATTTAAAAATAAATGCTCGTAAAACCAAAAATGTAGGTAAAAAATTTTGTATGAAAATAAAACCAATTACGATGCAAAATTTAAAACTTCGTTTTATTATACTACCAGACATTGATAGCTGTCGAAAAGCTACTGGTCATAAATGTAATAAGTATTTCCTCACAACCTGCTTTACGATCAGTCTCTGCGCCAATATACATATTTCATATTTTGAAATTAACAGAGGCAAGTTTAGCGAGTTCGTTTTAGAATTGCAGCCGTTAAACAAAACGATCTATTAAAATTAGCCAACATCAGTAAAGTTACGCTACCGGTTCAAATTGTTTTGGTCACATATCGCCCCCAAACCCAAAACTCATGACTCATCAGCCACGCCCAAACAACATTTCGGATCATTAAATGCTTCTGCATGTACTTGTAAATGTATGTAGTCGCTTCAACATATATCGAACACATGTACGTACATACGTAGAAATATGTTTACATATGCATCCCAACAATACATATATATTATACCGTTACATATGCATACTCGTATCGCCCAGCCATGCCAGAAGTCAAGTCAACGTTGCGCACCCACTACGCTCGGACACAGTGCACGCGCACGTCAACAAATTACCAACGAAAAGTAACCATTAAGTAGGTGATACCTTAGAAAAAGTGCCAAAAAATAATAATAATATAAACGCCAGCTGCCTCGACTCCTCAGCTATCAAGCGGTGTTGGATATCTGGTCAAAAATCGTCAACAAAGAAACACCTTCAACGCGATCGCAAATGTGGTGTGCAGCTACTTGGCGCTCGTAAAAATTGTCGAATGCTCCACCCCGGTTGGCCATTTGCACCTTCATAACAACGGCAAAGAAAAACACAAAAACATAAAAAAATACAAATAAACAACAGCGACAAGAACAACACACATCACTATATCTATCTAATACTCAACTTAACAACGCTTTGGATTGCAATGCATTTTGCCATCGTGGCCGCCTTCATAAACGCGCTGCGACAGCTGCGCTCAACCCAAAGAATGTGTTTAGCAATTTAAACAAATTTAATGACCAGGAAGAGGTGAACTACATACATATTTACGTATGTATGTATGTATTTATGCTCATATGTGTGAAGTGTGTGTGTATGTCCGTAGCCGTGGCGGAGTCATTTTAAGTGGCTACATGGAGTGGTGCGCTACTGACGCGAAGCGCACAACCACTGCAATTGAGGCGGCTGTGAGAGCTCATAGGCTTTGTTGGTCAATTTTGTGTATTGTGCATGCGCAGGCTGTAGAGTAGCCGTTCGGAAATTCGTTACGGCGACGCGCATCCAAAGGCGCAAGTATGTAACGCTACTTTGTAACGCTGTAACATTTTTACAATAGAGCGATTCCATGTGAAGTGACCCAAGTATTTTGGTTAGGTTAGGTTGGTATGGTTGCCCAAGGAGTGAGCGCACTTGGACGAAGAGAGATTCGTCCTTTGTGATACCATTGTGAGGTGAGGTGAAAGGGAAAGACCGATGGGATGCAGGGAGAGGGCGGGGAGAGGTGGTGATGGGATGGTTAGGAGCGTGCGGATTACGAACGATGACTATGTTTGCGTCAACCGCTTTGTGCTGCTGATGAAATTCATCAGATTTTTAATGTCAGCGCCAGCTATATCAGCAGGCGTGACAAAGAAGTAAGAGCCAATATGCCTGGATCTTAGCCCCGCCAGAGCAGGGCAGCTAAGGAGAAGGTGCTGAGATGATTCCACCTCATCCTCCATCCATCCAGCGCAAAAAGGACTCGAGGTGATTCCAAGTCTCACAGCATGCATTCCTCGCGCATTGTGTCCTGTGAGAGACCCCACTAGATTGGAGAGCTGATATTTTGTCAGCTTCAGAAGCTCGCCCGCGCGCCTCCGGTCCACACGTGGCCAGAAGGATTTCGCGACCTTACACATTTGTGTATTTGCCCGGCGCTCGCTGAGTTGGCGCGATGCCCATCTTTCCAGCAGCAGACCGCAGGTAGTCAGGGGGATCCCAATTTTCTCCCTTTGCGGGGAAATCACCTCATATGTCCCTTGTCTGGCCAGCTCATCCGCCTCACAGTTTCCCACAATGTCGCTGTGACCGGGAACCCAGATGAGGCTGATGTCAAAGAATTCGGATGCAGTCGAAAGTGAGGTCAAGCATTCCTTGACCAATGCCGAATGCACCGTCATAGACCCGAGGGCCTAGACATAGTCCTAATTTTTTTTTGGAGATTGGTTTATATGGAGGTTTGAGTACAATACAAAAATTTTGAAAAAAAAACGATAATTTTGTGAATAATTCAATGTTGAAAAGTTTAGTTTTCAAAGTGAAATATCTTCGGTAGTTTTTAACATTTTTATAATTTTTTGTTTTAATTCGTTAGAAATTCTTTTAACATTTTTTTTAATGTTTTTATACTCAAAATTGTTGGGGATTTTTTTTTGTGATTTTTGAAAAATACTTCTCAGAATTTTTTCTTATTTTTGCCAGTATTAGCTGAGACTATGCTGAGTAATCCCTGAAAATTTCATATTACGTTTCCATAAGAAGTAGATTTCCACTGCCATAACTGCAACTTTGAGCCTTAGATTCAAATGGAATCACTTAAGCGATTCCGTCACTTATTCAAAAACAGTTCAAAAGATTTGAGTGCTTGTTTAGGCTGTAGCTCTCAATAGAAAGAATGGGCACTGTCTATAAGGCCAACCTGCGGTCGAGCGCAATGCCCGCCATATGGTGTGGCTAGTAGGAGTTGAGAGAGAAAGAGAGACGTAAAAGAGGTAAAAAAGAAACAAGAGGTTGAGATCGAAGAGCTTTGGAGGCTGGCTGATAGGAAAAACGCCCGCAAATTATACCAAAAGTTCGGTGGTTTCAAAACGGGGTAATTTTCCTGTAAGAACAAAGACAGCGATCTGCTAACTGACATCCAGATCTTACTTAAAATATGGAGGGAATATTTCTCGAACTTGCAGAATGGGGCCAATTGCTCATGCCACACAGAAGATTAAGATCCCGAAAAACCTTCTTGTTGGCGATGGTCGTTCCACTACTTGACCATGACCAGGAGCGAATAGCGCTAATGCGGCTAAAGAACAACAAAGTCGCGGAAGCCACCGGACTGCCAGCTGAGCTATTCAAGCATGGCGGTGAGGAACTGGTGAGGCGCATGCAATAGCTTTTATCCCAAATATAATAGGAGGAATGCATGTCTGCCAATTGGAATTTAAGTGTGACCTGCCTAATTCATAAGAAGACTGATTTTGAGATCTGTACCAACCAACGCCAGAGTTAGTCTTTTAAATATAGCGTACAAGGTTCTATCGAGCATATTGTGCGAAACACTGAGGCCGACCATCAACCAATTGATTGGACCTTAGCAGCTTAGCTTTAGACCTGGAAAAATCAAAATTGGCAATACGCCAAGTTTTGGAAAATATCCATGAATCGACAGCAGAATCGACACACGCCAGCACGACAGCATGTTGCTTAGCACGTAGACGATAGCGAGTATCGCAGGCTATGAAACAAGAAGCTGTATAAGCTTCACAGCGACAAAGACAAAGCGCAGCGAATAAAGATCCAGCACCTAGCCACCCAGTCACCTTTTAAGACGAATGTTCTCGCGCAAACGCTTCAAAACGTCTAAATAATATTCAGCGTTAACCGATCGGCCTTGCGGAAGGAACTCCGAGTGCACCACACCTTCGTAATCGAAAAAAAAAACTGTCAGCATAACCTTAATTTTTGAGCGACTTTGGCGTGGTTTTTTGGGTTGATGTACGGCTTTTGGAGCGATTTGTACCACTGGAAAATACGTGCACGCGATAGAGCAGAGTCCCCATAGGTTGTCTGCAACATTTTTGTTGGAATAACAAAATTTCTAACAAATTCTTTGTTCAACTTGAATTTCCATCGTTAAATTCGAAGAACACACTCGAGCTTGACTTGTTTACAGTAGCACAGAAAACAAACTATGTGACATATCACGCTGAAATTTGCCATGAAAGCTTATAACAGTCCTACCAAAAAACAAAAAAATTATTTTTGCCATATGTCATCCGCGGACCGTTTTATTGATACCGTCTCGTTCATATTTGAGTAGAAGGTACATTCAGCAAACATTTTTCATAAATTACGTAGGCAGTTCCATTTATGTTTCTGCGATTCCTTTCTCACAGTCATTTACCTTAATATCCCTGGCATAAAACATTCATTAGTGATGAGTATATCACAAATAGTTAGTAAAGGTATATATAGTAAATGATAGAAGAAGAAAAAATGGTATTTAATGCGATTATTTTCGGTCTCTTTCTCCGATAGAAATTCTTTCACAATATAGCTGGTGTGTTGCCATGGTGATAAGTGTAGGCATTTTTCTCGCCCCAGAGATCTGACCGTTTTCGAGTAATTCGCTCTAATGTTTTCTTCATTTTGGTGTTTCACCGAGATTCGAACCTAGGTTCTCTTTGAATTCCCAATGGTAGTCCCGCATCAACCCATTCGGGTACGGTGGCCGGTAAGCCTACAACATAATGAAGATTAATAAAGGGAGTTTTTAATGCTATGATTACCGAACCTTATGAAACGCAATTGTGGACAAGATTTCGAGAAAATGAACCTTGACCATTGAAAGACTATGTATATTGTATATTTAATTCAAATATCCATTTTCATTTGCCGTCTGCAAGGTTAAAAGCGTTAACTTCGTGTTTGTTAAAATTTGTAATTGATTTTTGATGGTTCTCTGGTTGTAGAACCGTTAAAAAGGGGTGGTTAAATTTTAAGGGCCGATGTTGAATGTTAACCATACCTAAACGTCAACAGCACCGTTGGACTTCTTTCTTTGGGGTTATTTGAAAGAAAAGGTGTACGTCGATAAGCCAGCAACAATTCAAGAGCTAAAGGATGAGGTAATTAATGGCATAGAACCTCAATTATGCCTCAGCGTCATCGAAATGGAGGTGTGTCACCGAGGTCGCGGCGGCCATTTGGCTGATATTTTGTTCCATACGTAATTGAGCCATTCCAATATTATCATACTAAAGAGAAATAATAATGACTTTTTTTAAATTGTATTTTATTCAAAATCAACACCGGCCCTTGAAACTTAACCACCCTTTACAATTCATAAATAGTTAATTCACGGTAAATTAAGGCTCTATATGATTTGGGGAAACGACGTACCTCTATTCTCGTAAGTTTCTCAGTAAGTTGTTGAGTTTACATATGTTTTTTGGTTTTGAAATTGGTGTGCTATTTTTCGTATGAAATATTCTGTCTCTATTCAGGTGGCAGAAATTGTCCTTCTTATAGACTTCAAACAGTCTGCATTTGCCAGAACACTCTTTTGGTCTTTGTAACGCCACCGTTAACCCACAAGGGGCTCCTGCACCACCATTTCTATGTGACCAGAGACCCTGGTGTAACCTTTAGTACCTATCCTAACCTCGACTTCAAATATGTTAAAGAAGTTCAGAATAGGTTAAAAGAAGGCTGGCCTTCATCCACCTCTAACTACCGTTTTTGCCCTCTGAGCTAACGATAGCCTCGCCTTTGGGTTGAGTAGCAGGGTCACAGAGACTAAGCACCTCTCTCTTCAGTTACAACTTAGACTACTACACTGCCCTGCTATTGCAGAATACAATCTAGCTCATTGCTCATTGCCCAGGGAGTATCCGCATTATGTCCGTCATCGCTTCTAGGAGGTAGAGTGTACGAGTTACATTTCTTTGATGCGCTATGTCCAACGAAGGATTAAGGACTGGAAGGAGAAGAATAAATATCATTTAATATGAATGAATAAGTTCGTGCGGTTTTACAACAGATGGCGTAACTTGATTATTATTCCATCGATCCACATTTCCAAACATTCATTGGAGAGCTACTGTCGTAAGGCACAAACGTCAGTATAAGTTTTTTATTTGAAGCGTAAACAACAATATTTTTACCACACTTGAAAATGTCGAATTTCGTGCCAAATAATGTGTTTTTGCGGGGAATTCTTCTTCATTATTTTAATATGAAGAAAAAAGCAGCCGAAAGTCATCGTATCTTGGTGGAAGTTTATGGTGAGCATGCTCTAGCTGAGCGAACGTGCCAGAAGTGGTTTGCACGCTTTAAAAGTGGTGATTTTGGCTTGGAAGACGAAGAACGCGAGGGTGCGCCGCCAAAGTTCATGGATACCGAATTGGAGGAATTGCTCGATCAAGATCCGGCTCAAACGCAAGAAGAGGTTGCAAAAACTTTGGGAGTTGATCAATCAACCATTTCCAAACGTTTAAAAGCCATGGGAATGATCCGAAAGGTAGGCCATTGGGTGCCGTATGAATTGAAGCCAAGAGACGTTGAACGCCGTTTTATGGCATGCGAACAACTGCTTCAACGGCACAAAAGAAAGGGTTTTTTGCATCGAATTGTGACTGGCGATGAAAAGTGGGTCCATTACGACAATCCAAAACGTCGGGCAACGTATGGATACCCTGGCCATGCTTCAACATCGACGTCGGCGCAGAATATTCATGGCCTGAAGGTTATGCTGTGTATCTGGTGGGACCAGCTGGGTGTTGTGTATTATGAGCTACTGAAACCGAATGAAACGATTACGGGGGATGTCTACCGACGACAATTGATGCGTTTGAGCCGAGCACTGCGAGAAAAACGGCCGCAATACGCCGATAGACACGACAAAGTTATTTTGCAACATGACAATGCTCGGCCACATGTTGCACAAGTGGTCAAAACATACTTAGAAACGCTCAAATGGGATGTCCTACCCCACCCGCCGTATAGTCCAGACCTTGCGCCATCCGATTACTATCTCTTCCGATCGATGCAACATGGCCTGGCTGACCAGCACTTCCGTAATTACGATGAAGTCAAAAAATGGATCGATTCGTGGATTGCGGCAAAACCGACCGAATTTTTCACAAAGGGAATCCGTGAATTGCCAGAAAGATGGGAAAAAGTAGTAGTAAGCGATGGACAATACTTTGAATATTAAATTTGTAACCATTTTACGTCAATAAAGTTTCAAATTTCGAAAAAAACCGCACGAACTTATTCATAGTCCTATTAGTTCAAAATATCCCCACATTTTACTTATTTTTCTTAACTAACATTTTTTGTTATTTCGTAAGCGTACAAGTAAAAGTTCAACAGGAGCTTGAAAACATTTTAGGTGTTAAAAATGTGACTTAACGTTACTAATCACAAAAACTTGGGCAAGAAAAAGCCTGCAACTACAGTGCACAGAAATTTTCATCGAAATTCAAAGTAGAAACCAAAGCACAACTACAAAAAAATCACCATTAAGCAAGAATTCATCACTAAGACCACCAAATAATCATTAGCTTAAAATTCATCACCCAAAATTCATAGGAGAGAAAATCACCTATTACTTTTCCTTTGACAAATAGCAATTGTTGACCAAAGCGATTTTTGATTTTAAGTAAAAAAATCACTGATAGTGAAATATCACTCGTCACTACTGCAACAACAGTAAGTCGAACTGGATATCTGCTCTCGCCAAAGAAATGTGACTGCAGTGAACTTGTGGGGTTGATGGCTGGGAATTGTGGGTGTGGGGAAAATATTCCTAGAGGTGTGGCCAATATCAGATCGTTCACCTGCCCTGAGCGAATTTGAAATCATCAGCTGATTGGCTGACGTAAGAAGAGTAATGACAGCGGTTTGTTTACTTTGATACTTCGTTGTCGTCTGAACAACGACTGACTGAACGATTGAGTGGATATGTGTGAAATGAGCGGACAAAATTCTACTGCCGAGCCTCATGCTGAAAATATTTCTAGAGTGAGCTCATTAACAGACCGTTATTCGACTCTGAGCGAATTTGACAGAATCAGCTGATGGGCTAACGTCATTTGGGGTATTTTTCCAAAAACACTTAGATTGTGTTGGTGATATTCGAAAAAATTCATCCAACGACTGATTGGACGCGTGTGTGCATACATGTGAAATGTTCGTACAGAATTCGGCTGCCCAAGTGACGTGGAAGCCCAAGTTCCCCTCACAATTCTCTTTTTCACCGTAGCTAAATAGCAAACCTGGTAATCTATCATTCTTGTTTTTGTCCCATGTGTTATGACAGCCGTGGTCACTCTTAGAATTTTGTTTTTTACTGTAGTGGATGGCCAGGGATGAAAGATTCCAGGTTTGCTGTTGTTGTTGGTGTTGTAACAGCATAAACATTCCCCTTATTTACAAACGGAGAATGCTGCTGGAGTGACAGTCCTTTGCCGGATATAAATCCGGGTCGTTTCGGTAACGTAGAACCGACTATCGTGGAAACGATACCAGCATTTGCTTATACCAGGTTTGCTCGTTAGGTATGGTGAAACAAAATTTGAGGGAAACTTTGGATTTCACGTCATTTGTTTTATGTTTCACAAAATTTAGCCTTAGCTTAGTGAAACACAAAACGAATGACGTCAGTTTATCTGTCGAATTCGCTCAGAGCCTAATAACGGTAGTACACCTCTAAAAATCTTTTCACTATAGTGTATGGCTAAATCTGTTAATCTATCATCCTTGTACGTAATCAACATATACATACGAGTACACATATAACCATCCCACTTGCTCTGTCTGCCGTGAGGACAAACATATCGTCATTCCGAAATGAGGCGAACAGCATTAAAGTTTAGAAGTTTTTCCAATCTCATCTAATTTGTAAGTCATGAAAGTACTCGTAAAACAATTACATTCTTTCGCCAACAATAAATATCTCAGAAGAAGCGCTCGCCACAATATTACTTCCACGAAATAATTGTTTGACTTTAATCCTACTTCCTTCTCGCTAAATCGCTACTGCTAGCGACCGCTCAACGCATTGGCACATGCCAATGAGCGACCAATTCAAAGGCTGTGGCATCGGCGCGCATTTGGCTTTATGTGTGGCGTCTTTTGGCGTTATGTCGTGCCGTGTCGTGTCAGTCCGTTTACTTTACTTTCAAATTTCGAACGCTTCACGTTTACTTGAAGGCGATTTCACGTTCATTAAGCGGATCTGTTTCAATCAAAGTGAACAACAAAAGCTAACTCTTACAACAACAACACTAAGAATAAGAAAGGCAGGCAGAAAAGCAGATAAGCACACATATACATTCACACATACACAATTGCATGTCTTGGCAACAATTGAAGACAACGAATGCAAATGACTAACGAAAAGTAGAGAAAATAAAACAAACCTACAAGCAAACACACACACACACACATTTGAAGAAAAGTAACAGCAACAATGTTATTGGAGATGCTGAAAAAGGGAGTCCGGAGTGTATGCCCAAGTTGAGGCAGTATAAGGTGCCACAACACCTTGAGCGCTGCATATTTTTTTATGACGCAGTTGATTTTTTCCTTGATCTCGGCCAACAGCAATTGCTAATGAAGACCATTTACGAGGCGGCTAAGTGCAGCTCTAAGTGCGAGTGTGCGCAAATTCGACGTGAAGCATCGACTGAGCAGTAAGTGACGTAGCGTTGAAGAAATAATAATAATAACAATAAAAACTGTGAGCACCAGTCGGTAAGAGGAAGGACGAAAGCGTAAGCGCAATGGGAAAAATAAGCGATCCAACTTGCATTTGAAGAATTTTTGATTGTGTTGAGTGTCGACTTTATTGTTGTTGTTGGCGTTGTTGTTGATGATGATGCCGTTGTTGTTTGTATTTATGTTCCTTTCGACTGACTTTCATTTGCATTCAATTTGCGCTGATGCGATTTTCCAACAAGACGCGCTTCAATGCCCGATCATCATACATCCATGCATACATATTTACACAGATACATATATACATACATACCGCATTACTGTGCTTGATTTTGTGCTCATCCAATGTCGCAAGAAGCCCAATGCTTAGCTGCTTGTATCAACAGCTTTGCCTAACAAACCTACATACATACATACACTCGTCTGTAAATAAGTTCCACAGTCCGTCCGCGAGTTTTGCAATTCGTTGTTCTTTCGCTCTGCCTCAACTCCTCCGCCGTGAGCCTGCTACAAATCTGTCTGCCGCAGCACACGAGTGCCACGCGCCAGCTAAGTTTCAGCTACACTTTTGGTGCAAAAAAGGCAGCTGCGGTGTGGCGCTTGCGCTTGAATTACCAAAACACCTTCGGAGAGAATATTTTTGGTCACATCCGCTATAGCAACTACGGAAAGACAACTACTTGCACAACTACAACACTGCACAGCTGCATCGTCGGCAAGAGCCGCACACGCCGTAGCACATCCATCCGTATTGTCAACATGGCTAGCGCATCGTCTCAGTGAGCGTGGCGTGAGAGTGGAGTGCAGCGGGCGACTAACAGGGCTTAGGCACAGATTTTTTACAAGTACAACACAACAAAGCTTGCAAAGCAATGGCACAAAATTGCGCAGTCTTGCATACAGTGGCGTGGTATGCTGACGAGAGAAGGCAAAATTGAAGAAAAGTCTCATATTTTGGTAAACTGTTGTTAGTTTACGTGATTTAGCGGTGCGCCAAGCATTACATTGCCGTGAGAAGAGTGAACCTTTAAAAATAGAAAATTGTAATTACTAGCGAAGCTTGCTTTGTTATGCCCCTAAAGGACATGGAGGCAAGCAGAAAATTCTATTATGGACGACCAGCTAAGAACGATACAGCCAACCCAACAATCGATTTATTGAAGGAAACTTTTGGTGAGCGCATTATCTCGCGCCGTGGACCTGTGGCGTGGCCACTAAGATCGTGCGATATAACACCGCTGGACTATTTCTTGTGGGGCTATGTGAAGTGGCTTGTTTACGCAGATAAGCCCGAGACGATTGACGTCTTGGAAGAGAATATTCGGCGCGTTATTGCTGACATACGGCCCCAATTGCTGCAAAAAGTGGTCGAAAATTGGGCCTCTCGGCTGGAATTTATTCGAGCCAGCCGCGGCAGCCATTTGCCCGAAATCATTTTTAAAACATAATGGCAAACCCTTATCTTTATAATAAAGCTGAATTCTTGGCCATAACATTAAATTATATACGTTTTATTTCATCTTGAAAACCTAACCTCTAAAAAAAACACCCTTTACTACTTACTACTGTCCTGATCTCCTCGTGGAGCAAATCGCACTATATTAGGTGCTGTACGGCAAATGTCATTCCAGTTGTAGTTTGCGGCGTCGAGTTGCTGGTTCTGCGCTAAGTGTTCACTGGAGCGGCAGGTCGTCTAGAACCCTGGGGATTCCATCTAAGCGCCTGCCTTACAATATTGTTCACACGCTTTCGGAGTGTGCGACTTATCTAGTGCCACTTATGCCAACCAATCTCAATCGGTAGAGCTTGTTTTTATGTACGGCGCCATAAATCTTTATTTCTTATTTTGACCGCCCATTTTCTACCAAGTATTTTTCACGAACATTTGTTAATAAATGTGCGATCTGGCCCGATTTCCCTACGCTACTTTGTATGCCAAAAGCAGAATTTGCTTTATCAATCAATCTTTATGGCTGCACTGATGCTTGGTCGAACACTTGTGGATTGAGTTTCATATTTCGTATTTTCGTTTATATCAAAACATAATTTCAGTTTTTACAGACCACTTAGAGCTAATATGAGGTTAAATTACTGCAAATCGTTAAATAAATAAATTAAAAAGGAGTTTAGAGATTTATAAAATGCATTCTTTGACACCGAAAAGTCAAGAGGAACCGAACTCGATGACTCATTGAATTCTCTTAGAGTGCGGGCAATAGAAGGATGACGCACATAATTCGTGTTAAGAAATTTAAGATGAAATGGTTAAGTATTGCGTAGAGATCTATTAGGGATATAAAAGTGAACACTCAGTAATAGGCATGGACAATCAATTTGAATTTAATTACATCAAAAACAAAAGACAGTGAGAGTATTGATCTTCTACTCTCTAGAGACTTTAAGTTAATTAAAATCAAACGGGAATTATAGAACGGGGTAGGATTTGAGAATTTTGACGATCTGAGACCATATTTATGGACACCTTCTATACACGTTTAATTCAAAGTAGTGGTAAAGCCTCCAGATAAATGTTGTATACTCTAATCTGGAGCGAACAAAGGATACAACAAAGTTAATGTGACTCTTGAATAAAAAATTGGAGTCAAAAATTATATGTAGAAGTTTGAATTCCTCAACATACACATAATAAAGTGTTAGCAATGCTATAAAATGACTGGAAAACGTTTTGAGTTTTGGGGAAAGTAACACGAAAACATTTCTTAATATTTAGAGTGATGCCAGAGTTACTGCACCAGCGAACGAGCGCATTAATGTCCGATTGTAACATACCAACATCCTAATTCTTTCTAATCGCAGAAAATCATCAGCATATAGTAAATAGCACGAAGAGAATTATGGCTTGAGGCACCATTGAATATGCAATGAAAGGTTCTAAGCATTCACCCTGAATCGTTATAACACATCGTCTATTGGATGAGTCAGATTCTAAATAAAATAGAAACAGCAAACAGAGTTTGTTCCAATAAAGCCTGTTGCCGTGGGCTTTGCAGCGGAAGATGATTTTCTGGGTTAAATATAGACCTCCATATTTCCAACTAAGTTGGAATTTCGACTGGCCTTCTTAATAACTTCCACACATCCGACAAGCGAGAGACCATGCATGACGAACTGGCAAGCCTTTCTGAATATTTTGAAACCTGGACATAATTGGTTCCTTTGGCAGTTGCCGTAGTATAACAATTCGAAAACTATCATTGCAATTTGGGGTCTCCATGGTGAAAAGACTTTAGAGGAGCGGCCGAGACCAGATTTTGGACTGGCTCTTAGCGAATCAGCTAATTGGCTGACGTAACAGGGGTCATGACAGCGGCTTGATAAAACTGAGGTTGCGTTGGTGATATATAAAAAAAAACAGGACATCCTCACTAATCTTACTTCGTTGCCATCTGAACAACGACTGATTCGACGCAAGGAAGATACATACCAGGTTTGCTCGTTAGCTATGGTAAAAAAAATTTTTTTGAGGGCAACTTTGGATTCTACGTTATTCGTTTTGGGTTTCGCAAAATTTAGCTTTAGCTTCGTGAAACACAAAACGAATGATGTCGGCATATCTTTCAAATTCACTCAAAGCCGAATAACGGTCTGCTTGGTAATATACCTCTTTTTAACATGGATTGGACGAGAGTGTGAATTCGTGTGTAATGAGTGGGCAGAATTCGGCTGCCGAGTACTCGGTGACATGGCAACTGAAGTAGCTCAAACAATTTACACAATTTACTGTATACAAATATTGTATAGCGTGTGCTCAATGCGCTGGTTGAAGGCATTCGGGACGTGAGGCGCTGCGTCAACTGAAGACCATTTCGAAATCGTTTCAAGAGTCGGAGCAAATATTAGCTTAAGTATATTTCGTCATACTTATTTTGTTCAAAATTTCTCTCCATGAGAGAAATTGATTATTTGAAATATTTGCTCAAATCTGAATTAAATTTCCGACTTTATTGGCATTTTCCGTACACTGTGCGCAAATGCAATAAATCTAGCAAAAATATCCAACAACAACAAAGATGCAGCAAAAAATAGCACAACTAACGTTAGATAGGACCATAAACTTCTTAGCGACGATCAAACTGTACCAGCAAAAACAAAAACAACAACATTGGCGAATGCAGCAAAAAACGATAACCACACTACTATGTGTAGAGGCAACCAAAGCATAAACTGCAACAACAACAGCGCCGATAGCAATTGTTGGCAATCAAAGTTGCGCTGCTGGCCGTCTGAGATCTCTGCGCGATATTGCGAGTGCTGCATGGCCTTAGCGTTTTTTGGCAACCAACCAGCCAACCATCCAGCCAGCAGTTTGCAGCAAAACTAGCAGTAAGGCCTGCCATCAGGCTTGCTGCCAGCGAGCTGAGCCATCTGTGGCGCATGTTGGTGGAAATTTATGTCATCCCTTGTTGTCATGTCGCATCTTACGATGACATTTCGAACATAATTTAAGCCCACGCAACGGAATCGGTAACAACAAATTTCATGGGTGTAGTTAACCGAAGTTAAACCGTTGTTCTTGTTGTTATTCTTTTAGCTGGTGCCAGCCACAAGCACATACCGAAGCCCAAAGCGCGATGCGCTTAGACTACATACATACTTACATATATACCAGCAACAAATAAAACACATCAACAGCAGGAATTTGCGCTTTGAACGCATTTTGCACTCCTCCAGCTTCAACACTCCACGGGCATTTCCTTCAGCACTTCAGCATGGGCTTGGATGACGATGACGTTGGCATAAATTGTGTGTGCTTTACGCTCGTGCGCCAGCCACCAGTGTGCTGCGTGCGTGTGTGTGTTTGGCATTCTGTGCCATTGTGTGTAGGACTTAGCAATTTGCTGACAGCGCCGCGCCGACGAACGCTCATCCCATTTCATCCGCAAATGCGCGCAAAAACTGTCACAAATCTATGAATCTTGGCGACTGTGACAAGAACACGATTACACCAGCGGAGGTTGTGGCTGCGACTGACGTTTTAAATAAAATGCCAAAGCTGCTCTTGCGGATTGGAAGCAAATCAAATGTGAAGAGGAAGTAAGGAATTCTTGCAAATAACATGAACGGCATTAGTAATAATAAGAAGAACAAGAGCAACAATCGGGTGAGTCTGGCTTAATGGTGTCATTTGTGGCACAAAAATTCCGGGTCGATGGAACTGAAGCTGTTGCTGCGTTGCGGCGATGAAGATGATCAGAGGAAATGTTTAGGAATGCTGAAAGTAATTGATTATATGCTCGAATGTACTCATATTTGGTTAGAAAACTAGAATGTAAGTCGAGCTATTTCTTTAGCTTTCTAAGCTGTCTGTATAATCACCACTGTTCCATTGTAGGATAATAAAGTAATCAATTCAAAAACATGGGCATGAGTAATAAATATTTAACTTGGTTATTGCCGCTTTAAACCGCGAAAAACTCTAGAATGTTGTTGCCGCATCGAAATTTACTCTGCAAAATCTCTACATACATATGTGTATTTACATACATATGTACATAAGTACAGATATAAAAAAACGAAGAAAACCTACTGCCCCGATTTTAATATATCATATTCTGATAGAAATACTCTGTATTGTAGTTGGCTTGTGTCTCATAGTAATTTTAGCAGGGCGTTGCCACCTGTTTGTATTAAAAAAAGGAATTTATTAGAAAATATGCATAAGTATGGGAGAATGTATATTAAGGCAAATATTCTTAAGAAAAATTTCTCTTAAAACATTCTTTTCAAAGCGTTGCCAACTGAATTTTATTGCAAATATTTATATGTATAACTTACGACACATTTAGATTGAACACTAAGTTATGTTTATAAGAGAAAAAATGGTTCAAAAGTGCTGTAATAAAAATTAAATAAAAATTTCGCTGGCGTTGCCAATAATTTTTTGTTTTTTTGAAAAATAAGAAATTTTTTACAAAAATATATGAATTGTAAAGCCTTATAGGTACGTATATCAATGAAAAATTAGCTAAGCTTTAAAAAGTAATATTTTTAACCTTGTTGCCATCTAAGAAAAAATTTAAATTAATAAAAAATTTAGTTAACGGTTAGGCTGTGGGTATTGAATAAAATATATTCAGAAGAAGGAGAAGAAACGTTTAATAAGAATTAGTTGTATATGGCGTTGCCACCTAACTCTTAATGCAAGTATGGTAATTAAAAGTACATTGGAATTATATCTTGGATGTGGGTGTTACACACATTATGCCCGAGAAAATTTTATAACAAATATTTTTTAAATGGTGTTGTCACTAATTTTTTAATTCAAAAAGTATTGGAATTGCTCTTAGTTTCAAATATGATGTTGATAAGTGATTTATTTCCAACTGACGGCAACCCGCGCGAGAAGGAAATGAGAAGAAGAAGTGTTTTATTAAAAGTATTTACATTCATACACAAGCGAAGCTGGGAGCACCAGTAGTAATATTTTAGCATTTTAAATTAATGCTATCTTTGTTACAGCAATATTCAAAGGCACCACTAAGGCTCCAGGCTTTTTAGACTTTAAGGAGGTTTGTTTTTTAATTTAGAATTTTTCCTGGGAAAGTAAAGCAAATGGTAAATGCTTGTCTATATATGTAAAGCAAAAAAATATTATTAATAAATTTTATATGATTATTATTAGATATATGGGAACGAATCTAAAAAAAACCAGGTTCTGCCGCCCTGTTAGAGAGATGCCTTACCCTATTAAATCAGGAAAACGGTTTTTAATTCATGGAAGACCCGGAAAACTTATTGCTTGGAGCCCGACGAGAAGGAGCTTTGTTAGATTAATTAGTTGAAGGAAGTATGTTATGTGAGGAGATGACTTACGTCGAATTGGCGCCATGTGTAGGAGTTCAACATTTTATAGTATACAGATCGCTATATTGCTAATGTCACGCGGCTCTTATGAGGCAACTCAATTTAGGTATACCGAAATAAAAACACAATGATGACTTCCCCGGACAAATTCCGAAAAAATATATCTCCAAAGCAAGATCAGAAGGTTCTAGATTTGTGTGTACACATACATCCTTTTTGGGTGTTTGGCCGAGCGTGACGTGCCTCTTGATGTTGTTCCACAAATGGAGGGACATACAGTTTCACACTGATTCCGAACGGCAGCTAATTTTTACGGAGAGATTTTAGATGGCAGAAATACACTCGGAGGTTTGCCGTTTTCTGCTGAAGAACGACCGCTATAACAAAAATCTTTTTCTCCATTTTGGTTATTTACCGAGATTCGAACCTACGTTCTCTCTGTCCGATGGTCACGCACCAACCCATTCGACTACGGCGGCCGCCTTTTGTGTATAATAAATATTGTATGTTAAGCCCATAGCGTGCAGTTTGTTAGAATCGAATTGGTCAAACAGGAGACTGTAGATCGACCTTTTCGGCAAGAAAATACCAAACATTTCGATAAAAACAACTCTAAAAAATTAAAAAAAATTGTGAAAATAATTGACAACTTGACAATATTATATTATATATGTATTCGCAGTCGTAATTACCTTCATTTTTATAAGTTAAAACAAAAACAAAACTACCAAAATTAACTTCGATTACTTTTACGGATTTCTGAACATTTGTTACCTGGTATAAGTTCAGATACCCCCACATATTTTGCAATGCAACTACGTAGTGATAACATACTATATGATATGAAGAGAGATACGAGAAGTCATTGCCTGAATATCGATTTGCACAAAATTGCGCAATATTAATAGCCCAATCGCATTTTTGAATAACTTGTTGACTAAATACATAAAAATTATGGAAATTTTTATTCGGACCTTTACGCCCTCCATTGCTTGTCACATTGTATATTTCAGCTGGGTCGTTCAGAAGTAGCAAATACGACATTTGCAAAAGTAATAATATTCAAATAATCATAATCATCTATTAGTGTTACAGCCTGGGGTGGGTTTTAGCTGCCTCATGAATCTTCCGCCATTAATCACGCTAGAGATTTCCAGTTTTTGGCGCCTAATTTTTTCAGGACCTCGGTGACGTTACGCACCCAAGTTGTTTTTGGCCTGCCACGGGATCTTGAGCATAAATTATTGTAATCCAGCAGAAGTTTTTGTGGCCTACCGTCATCTATGCGGTTGATGTGATCTGCCCATCTGATCCGTTGCGGCTTGATAAATCTTACAAGAAAATTAGTAATGGATTTCGAACGTAATAGTGCATTATATTTGGCTGGAAAATCACAAGGAGCTATTGTTCGTGAGCTCGAGCACTTTCGCTTGACGGTCATTGTGTTTTCTGACGAAAAAATTTTCATATTGAGCAATTCGTAAACTCCCAAAACTATAATGTTTATTTGACCGAGCGTTTATACAAGAATTTGAGTCATCGATTGGCTACCAGGAGGCAGCACTCGCCACAGATAATGGTTGGGGTCGCTAAACATCAATCAAATGAGCGCTCACAAATCATTTTCATCGAACCTGGTGTCAAGGTAAATGTGTAATATTATTGGGAAACTATTCTGGAAGTTGTTTTGAAGCCGTGGGCAGACAAACATTTCGGTGGCAAACCATGGACGTTTTAACAGAACTCGGCACCGTCTAACAAAGCTCGAGTGCACGAAGAATGGCTAGAAAACAACGTTCTGAACTTCATAACTTTCACATAATGGCTCTCAAATTCACCAGACGCAAATCCGATTATTCTCTCTTGGAGAGCAAAGTCCGAATAAGTCTCGAGGCGCTGAAAAAAGCCATTGTCCGCGAGTGGGTCGAAATTCCTGCAAGTCACATTCGGGCAGCGTGCGATTCGTTTTGGGTCATAGTCAAGGCAAAAGGTAGTCATATCGAGCAAAGGTAAATTGATCGATTAATTTTGTATTATTTTCCCCGCATTTTTTTCTTTGAATTGAATAAAATTAATTTTCCAAACTAAATTTATGGCCTTTTTAATTGGTTACACTTCGAGTGCCGGACCTTGTATAACCTTTTGTAAAGAAATTTTGAGAGTGTGCACTTCTTCTCATTATCCGAATGGTTCTCAGAGTTTGTGCAAATTGTGTGTCAAATATGTGCATCATTTCGCAATAAAAAATTTGATTAAGTAGAAATGTGTCACAGAAAATTTTAATACCCAGTATTTTGAATACAGAACATTGTACCGCCAAAATTGTATACCCGAATTTCTATGAAACACAATTTCTTGATAAATTTAAGCAGAATTTTCTTTCCTAAACACAACCAAATTGTAAACGCGTTACCTTATCAGCATGAACGCCAAATATGGTATGCATGCACATACACACATTCCTGTGCACGCGCACACATTCATATACACACGCGCCTACCTATGAAAGATCGCACTAAATTCTCCACCAGTTGCCTTCCAGCTGTAACTGACAAATTCGCGTATTACATAAATGTGCTCGTGTATATGTATGTGTGCATTTACAATACATATATATGCTGAATATATATCTCCAAAGCATTTCAGATCGGCTTTTAAATATTTGCGAATATCTGTCATACCGCAGCCGCTAGGTGCTGATTTTTAACCAGTGTTGCTAACTTATTGGACTCTTCTCACTTTGGTACGATTTCGACACGAACTAAGTAAATAATTGAACTTCGGTGTATGGATCCTGACGTGGCGTAACGGTACCAAAATACGAAAAAAAAACATAGACAGCTGTCAGTGTTGCAACAAATGTATCGACAAATGTCGATAGTCATTGTAGCAGTTGTTGGTTTGCGGTTGTTGCAACAAGAGCAGCACGCGTAAATCACAGTTGAAACTTCATTTTTCGTTGTTGCTTCTCTGGGGTCTTTTGGTTTCTTTTTCCTTTTTTTTGCCCGAGTAACTTTCTGGAACTGCTGATCTGGCTGTGGGGCGAATTTCTGTTAGTTTTGTAGTGAGCAAAGAAGAAGAACAAAAAAAAATATACGAAACAAGCGTGCTACATAGCGGAAAAATAAAAAAATAAATATATAAACTAAAGCAATAAAACAAAAAAGTAGAACTTGGTAATACGTTTTCGCTGTGATTAGCTGTGCAAAGTAGCATTGGGCCAAGTTGCAGCTGCTGATCCTATAGCCGTTACAGTTAGCTTATATTGTTGTTGGAGCTGCTTTTGCTGCTACTTTTGTTGTTGGTGGCGGTGTTGGTGGTGGTTGTTGTGCTGGCACATTTGCCGCATTTGCGAAGAAACAATCAATGGCCCATTTCGCCAACCTACTCTCGTGTTGCCCTTAGCAAAACATCGACCCAGCGACGCGCAGGCCAACCAACCCACCGGGAGCAAGACAGCAAAACACCAAGGCAGCAAGGCAGCAATGCAGCAAGCAAAATCAAAGGCAGTCGATTATGGTCAAATGTACTGCCAATGCATTAGAAGCACCATTTCAAAGGGGCATTTGAGCAGAAGAAGAGCAGCTGCCTTGGCGCGCCAGAGGAAGTTACTGAATTGGTTGCGATAAACAAAGACGAACTGACAGTCTGACAACCGCAGCACAACCCAACATTGCATTACAACGTTGCTGGATGATGCAAAAGGCACGCGCGCGCACGCCAATACAACTCCAATAACAGCAACAACAAGAGCACTAATACTACAAAAAAAGAAAGAGAAAAACAAAAATGTATGCATATTACTCAGCAAATGTTGGCCAATTGATGCGGTTACTCAATTGATTCGCTGTCTGTGTGTGCGCAGCATACAAACAGAAAGCCACATACACACACACATACACACTCAGTCACTCATTCGCTACATTTGCCCGATTGAAGCGGAAACGCTCCAGAATTTACCTGCGCACCACATACTTCATTTATGCTGCAATAACAGTATTAGCTACAACAGCAACAACTACGCCGTTGATGCCCACAAACTGTCTGCAAATGGCCATATAAAATTTGCCTATTGCCCATTGCCGCGTCTGCTGCAGCCTCGTCCTCCTTTTCCGACCACGAGCCCAGCTCAGTGGCAGCAGTTGCTCGTGCCGGGCGCTGACTCGCGTTATCGTGTGAGCAATAATTTTTTAGCAGCAGCAGCGGCGGAAAAAGTGCTGCAACAGAAACCGCGAAAATTGCAGTAAAAAGTTAAAATAGGGAAATAAAAGCAAGCGCAAAAACAATTCATCGCCTGCGGCGCTACTGTTGCAACAATCAACGGGCGCACCAGTGTGCTAAACTCATCACATGTCGGTCGAATGGTAGATGGTTTTCTTAGTTGTTGGCTGGTTAGACGGCAATGCGCCAGCGCGCATGCACACTGCTTCTCGTAATTCTTCGATGAGCTTAGACTCTGACAGCGGTCATCGATCGTTTTTTTATTTTTGTTTTTTTTTTTATTTTTTGTTTTTTGCTTTCTTTAGGATCTTAGCGCTTCTGCAATCGTCTAATCTGTAATTTGCTTTGAAAAGCAATGTGCTGAGGGAAGTCAGTAATCTTCATTTCCTGGCAAAAATTACTTAAGAATTCAGTAGGGTGAGTGGTTACAGTAGTAAAATTTGGCAAATCACTCACGTGTACCTCGATTACGTGCAGTTTTGGGAATGCGAAGTGCATCTAAGCAATTGGACTTATACGCCTGAATTCTTCAAGTTCAAGAACTAGAGGGAATTGAAAATTGTCAGTCCGTTTATGCTTTTATGCGCTCAAAGTTGTATTATCGTTGCAATGGAAAGGTTATGGGGAAGGCTTTGATGGAAGTTGGGTATTTAAACTGTGTGCAGCTTCATAATTAAAATTTATTATCATAAGTAAATAATTTATTACTTGGATTTCCTAACATGGTTGAGGTAAGGACTCGTTAAACGAGATTTTTGGATTTGTTACTCAACGTAAATCCTGATTTGTTTTTCCTTTTTTCTAAAGCTTAATACTTCTTAAATGTGCCAAAGTTTTAAGGGAATCAGAGAAAAACTTACGGAGATATTTGACTTTAACCGAAGTAGTTTAGTCAGGGAAACCTGAAATAAAGGAAAATTTAAACGAGTTTTATGGATTTTTTTTTCAAGGATTGAAATTTGGGTTTGTACTTATTTCCAAAGCTTAATTCTTCTTAAATGCTGTGGCAAAGTTTTAAAGAAATCGGAGAAAAACTTACGGAGATATTTGACTCTAACCGAAGTAGTCTAGTTAAGAAAACCTGAAGCAAGGGTAATTTTAAACGAATAGGATTTGCCCGAGTTTACCTTTAGGAATATGCGTTTGTCGCTGAAAGAAAAGCTATTTCGGAGCACAGCAGTTTTCTAAAAGACATGTAACGATATATTAAACAATAGCCGGGAAGAGGATACTAAGCACTTAAAAAATATTCGAAAATTTCATTTACTTAGGATCTCACCTTATATGAGAATATTTTACACCATTCCTTTATACTGTTTTGACAACATATTTTCCAGAATACATTTCAAGATAAAAGCATGGAAAGAGAACATGGATCTGAATTTAGCGTCCGTATTTACATTTACGCAAGCTTCTAGACTAAACGACAGGGTGAACTCAGCGATGTCTCACTTAACGTAAGCTTCGTATAATTCGTCGAGCTGTTCACTGCCTGCAATGTGTTTCAGGTTGGATTGAAATTAAGTAAATCGCTGTTTGGCTTAGAACACCTACTGCTTTCGAGTAGTCTAATACCATTTATTTTGACATAGAAATCAGTGAATTTAGGAGAGTTTGAACGACAAATTTACGAAATACACCACCAGCGTAGTTTTGGTCTCTGATCACCGAGACATGCCTCAGAACTGTGCTGGAAAGAAATTAATGAATGGAAAGGGGCGGAATTACTCATTGTAAACTTTGCTTAATGGAAGGTATCCTACCATCTTAACTGTTTGTTAATAGGTAGGTAGGTGGAAGTGACAGCCTGTCTTTAAACCATCTCACCTGGACCGTTGTCGATCCATTGTGATACCACAGTAGCTGTTTACCTACTATTCCTCGTCAAACCAATTTGTTTTAAGTGCAAACCCATTGATCTGAATAACACTTTCGAGATATCCCGGTATTATTTAAGACCATCCACCACCTCATTTGAAATGGTGTTTTAAGGTGTTTCTTTATATACAGGGTCCGCCATATAACTTTACGGAATTAAAAATGCTATAAAAAAGAAACTGCTCAATATTTTTCGAAACTGTTTTTTTTTTTTATTTTGAAGTACAATCCTTCCGGTTAATGATGGAACACAACTTCATTCATATGGCTGCCTCGGCTACCCACCAAGGTCTTTACGCAAAATTCGTCTCAATGATGTCTCCGAAATGTCCAATTGTTGAGAACGACGGTGAACTGATGTGCCTGGTGATTCACGAACACTCTCGGCCACAACAGCAATATTTTCGGGTGTACGCACGGTTTTTGGTCAGTCACGCGTTGGTTTGTCAATAAGCAACCCAGTTTCTCTTACTTTTTTCGCTAAGTAACGCACATACGCTTCATTCGGCGCTTTTCTTCTTCCCATTGCCGTACGTAATTTTCGTACACATTCTGCAATATTACCATGATTTTCAAAGTAATGTCGCAATATTTCCCAGCGTTCTTTGAGCGTATACACAACCATTTTCGTTCAGCGGAAGAATAAAACTAATTTTCTGTCAAATCACATGACAGCTAAGTGTTACCATTCTTCAAATAATACCTAGTTCAAATCCGTAACGATAGATGGCTGGCCCTATATATATATATTATTATATTAGTTGAAAACCCCCAACCTACCAACAACATACGCACACTTCCACTAATAACTTTCCTCACGTTAAAGCTACAACACAACCCGAAAAATTGTTCGGAAAAAAGTATGTAGGCTTTGGTAGTGATTTTATAACTATGAAAGCTGAAAAACTCAAGGCGCATTCATTAAAGCTGGTGGCGCTAGACCAACAACAATGTTTTGTACGTTTAATTGGCAAAGCAAAATATTGGCAAAGTAGAAAGCAAAGAATGAATTCGCCTTGTTTCACTCTGGCCTGACAGCCACATCGACACGGCGAAAGAAAAAAAAAACAAATCAGCTCATTTACCGATACCCCCTTCAATAGATTCACCTTGTGAACAGTTGTGAACAGTTCTTGAAAATATCATAAAAGTTATGAGAAGTTTTCAAATTAATACCGAAAAATAATTTTAAATAAATTTTATGTTATGAACAAAAAAACTGTTATAAAATGTGAATTAAAAATAATAATTTCCAAAAATTAAAACTTTATCAATTAAAATTTAGTTATCTCTAAAGTGTATTCGAGAAAAAATTAAAAATCTTTTAATATTTGAATTATTTGATAATTTGTTTTTTATTTTTATTTTTTGTTAATTTGGTACAATATTCAAAACATTTTGCCGATTTTACATAAAAAATGCAATGCATCATATTTTAGAAAATGATATCAAGTATTTGAAAGTAATATTGTAGTTTTTTCATCGTACATAGACATCCAGCTGTTGCACGTGGAACCTTGTCTTTTGAATGAAATATCTCTCGCTTCTTTACACCAAACTACTGAGCTTCGGTTTATCCTGAGAGTTATTTTTTTGTCTTGCCGGTAAAATGTTGAGTCTGGTAGAACAAATCGTAGAGGAGCTGTCTTATTTCATATTTATACTAAGAGGATCAAGAGAAAGTCTTAAAACAAGTTAAATTATCAAATGAAAATTGCTTATAAGTATCTTTTTATATATGTACGGTGATGAGATTGGGGGTACTTTTCCCAATAAGCTGTCAGATCACGCGTGACTACTGTCAAGGTGGGTAGGTAGGTAGGTGAAATGGTTGCAGTGCCAGTCTGGCAGTCCTCAAGTAGCACTAAAGCGCCGTTTTGATACCATTATGAGACTTCTAAGAGGAAGATATCTACAGCCAGCCAGAACTGTTTATATAATGGAGAAGATTGATGGGATTTATGTTGACGCACTGCCCCAGGCGAAGAAAGGTGCACTCAGTGATCTTAATCGTCTAGCTGTCAAACCCGGACATTTACAGAGAAAGTGCTCAACAGTCTCCTTCTCTGAAAGGTCTCCACAGCTTCTGCAATGGAGGTTAAATGGTATCTCTAGCTTTTCCGCGTGTGTGTCGATCGCTCAGTGACCGGTAAACATAGCTACGCGTTTGGAAATTGAATGGCGAGGAGTCCAAAGGACTTTCTGAGTCCTCCGTATATTGTACTGAGGCCAAAAGGTTTTCGAGATAGCACATCTTCTCTTTTCTGCGCTTTCCTGAGAAATAATTTGAGCAGCTCCCCTTTACCCCCCACAACTATCAGGGGGATGCCAATGCCCGGGTAGGGGGTTTCTGAGATGTATTTAATCCCCTTCCTGGCAAGTCCATCAGCAATTTCATTTCCCTCTATGTTTCTGAATAGAGAAATGTTACCTACACATACCGTGTTAACTGCCTGAAAGTTCTGTACGAACTACTGTCAAACTAAAACTACAATTTTCTTTGGTATTCATTGACATTTCATGAAGGAAGAACTTACGCCTCAACAACGTTTACAAATCGTAGAATTGTATTACAAAAATCGCCGCTCTGTGAAAAGTGTTCATCGCGCACTCAGGCCAACTTATGGTTTACAGAGATGTGGCCCATTTTTGGCTAAATGGCTAAGTCAATAAGCAAAATTGTCGTATTTGGGCTAAAGAACAATCCGGAGCCATTCAAGAACAGCCATTACATCCACTGAAAACAACCGTTTAGTGCGGCCTATGGGCTGGAGGATTCCTCCCGCCATATTTCTTCAAAGACGCCAAAGTAGGAGTGAATGGTGCCGGAAATTCAAACGCGTGATCTTCACAACATTGGGTTCCAACAAAACGGTGGACGGCGCTACTTGCCATACAGCCCGTGAAACAATGGGCTTTCTGCGTCATGGTTTCGGTGCGCAATTTGTCTCTCGTCTTGGACCAGTGGATTGGACACCAAGATCGTGTGATATCACACCTTTGGACTTTTATATGTGGGGGTATGTAAAGTCTAAATTCTTTGTGGATAAATCGCTTCGATTGAGGCATTGGAAGCCAGCATTACTGAAGTTATTCACGAGATACCGAAGCAAGTCATTCAAAATTGATGTTTACGGATGGCCGAATTACGGTGCAGTTGCGGACAATATTTGAAAGGGATTATCTTTAAAAAATAAATGCCATGAATTCTTGTACACAAAAATAAAAAGATTACATAATGAATTTGAATTTTTGTTATTTTATTTCAATTTAAATCATATACCTCTAAATCGATTACCCTTTATAAAAGCAGAAATTAGAATTGAATAATTGTTCTCCTTAGTTACTTGTCAAGCTGAGGTTTTTGGAACTCCCCTGCAGACAAATATCATTAAAATATGTTAGTGAATTCCATCACTGGTAAGCCTATAAACAAGCGAAATTCTTCCCAGGCAACGTTGGGCTCGGACGTGTTAAAAATAAAAAAAGAAATCAGTAATGTGAAAATTTTTTTGGAAAACTACTAAGAGTCCTGTATGGATGCTCTTTTACAAATTTTCTCAACATTCTCTTGTGCTTAAAACCCATAGTCTATAGCTAAGAAATGTGCTCTCTTTGTGAAAAATCACCGTCACCACAATTGTCACAGTTTCTTTAATTTTTTAGTACACTTTGTGTGCTGCTCGCCTTGCTACCAACCAACTGGTGTTTTTTACGAAATTGTGTCGTAAAAATCTCGATTGAGAGCACACGTCTTCGGTATAGTTCAAATGACTTAAACGGGCAACAGCTAACGGAGAAAAAATTAAAGACCATCGGCAGCCATAAAACAGAAACCGCAGTAAAACAAGGAAAATCAACTGCATCGCAACAAAATGTGTAACAGCCGAAAAAACGAAGAAAAAAAAATGTAGCAAAAAAAAACCACATCAGAGCAGATATTACACGTAATAGATGGCAGCGAGCAAATTTGCTGTAAAATGTAAGATGTGCAATGTGGTGCTGTACGAAGGGATGCCAGCCACTGGCTTGAACTATGAAAGTAGTTGACGGAGATGCGGGTCTCCGCGGATCAATGAGGAACGCGTGATGTCCCTCGGGTATGCATAAATTCGAAAATTCGCGTAGCCAGCCAGCAAGCGGGTAATTGTTTCATTAACGGTTTTTGCCGCATGGGCAGAGCAGCGCAAGCGCGAGCGCGCTGGATGGCTGACAGCTGCCGGCTGGTGGGTGGGCAGCAAATTGGGCCAAATGCAAAGTATTCAAATGTTTTTACTTTATTTTAATGGTGTTTTATGCTTTGTTGTTGTTGTTGTTGTAGTTTGGTACTTTGGCAAATGCTTGATTAAATTTTGTGGCGATTGCGTAAAGAATTCGAGAAATATACTTCTGCTACATATTTTTGCATTTTGTTTAATGGATGCGGGGCGTTACTTGCGCGTCGAGCATTTCATTTGGTTGGAAGTGGACAGCTGAAAATGCCGAGTATTTTAAATGTTGTGGCATATTTTATTCACATTTTTTCATACCACAAGTCACACACACATAGGCACACACACACTCATATACATGCCAATATACAATTGTGTATATAAATTTGCTACAATATTCGATACTTTTTCGCCTGATTGTAATTTTTGTAATCAACCGCAACTAGCAGTTGCAGCAACCATCGCCGCTATTGGAGTATTCGCCAATGGCCAACAACAGCCGTTTGGCCAGTCGATCGGTTACAGCTGAGGCACATCTTGCCATTTCCATGGCGTTTGCATTTTTTGGGTGTGGCGCCCGCGCGCGTTGTCGTTCGGTCATGTTATTGAAAGAAAATTGAGCTGCCATAGCTGGAGCATGCGGGCGCGCAGCAGCGCTCATAAACATAGTCTTCTAACCAGTAAGTGCCACCGTCATCACAACTACCACCGGTGTGCCTACGATGACGATGACGACGCGACCGCCTCGTGAGTGCGAGCGTGTTAAATTTGCACATTTGTGCACCCATTTGCGATCGTTGCTACTGCCGTTGTAGCGCCTCGAAATGACTGTACGAAAATTAAAGGCAAACAAAACAAAACAGAGACGAAAATGTAGAAAAACTTAAAAATAAATGGAAATATTAGTAAAAACGTAAAAAGCGCACTTCATCAGCTTTGCTCTAACTTTGCAGTTTTAACGTTGCAACTAAATAAAATGCCTGCACGCGGCACCCTGGCCCATTTAAGAAATTAAGAAGGAAAAAAAATCTATGTACATTAAAAAATGTGTGGCGCTACTGTACTGTACTCGTTTTTGGGCGCGCTCCGTATAACAGCTATGCCAGCAATAACAATAACAATAGCACCAACAATACCATACACTCTACTTCAGCATCAAGATGTCCTTCAGAGCAGGAACTCAGCAAAATTGCAGTAGGCACTCAGCATCACCGTTTGCGCGGCGGCAGTAGCTACTGCAATCGCGGTTATTACCGTGGCTAATAGCCAAAACGCTGCCACAGCTGTGCGGATTATGATCAGCTAGTGTCCGTTACATAGTAAAGTTGCAGCTCCAGTCTCAGCCACAGCCTCAGCCTCAGCCTTCTAGCCTACCCGAGTTTGTATGTCCGCTCCGCATCTATTATTAGTTATTCATATTTATTTTGCTGTAGGAGCTTTACCAATATACAAAAAGGAGAAGGCTGAAATTGTCTCAAAGCAATCGCAACAAAAGGTAGCCACAACAATTGCTACTGCAATTGCAACTGCGGTGGCTGTGGCTGTGAGTGCGGCCGTTGATATGACTGCCGCTGCGGCTGCATCAACTGTGCCAACCTAAGCATTTTTCTCTGTTTTGCTTTTATGGCTGACGGCCTTATCTCGCTGAGACCCACTGTAGCGAAAATATGTAGTTACAATGCACACAACACATGTAACAGAAAATAATTAAAGCTGTTGGGCATCACATTCAGGGCATCGCAAATATGCAGTTGCCACAGTTTTGACTGCGTCGTAATCGGGTATGCGTCGTTTGTGGAGCAGGCGAATTGTTGTTTTTTATTTTTTATATTTTTTAACAAGTGCTACAGGCGTTCACAAGAGTTTTGCTTGATGTAAATACTTCGCTTTAACTATTTCGCAAGGCTGAGGTATTTTGATTTTTTTAAGGACTTGTTTGGTAAATAGCAATTCTTATATATGGAAGGCGTTCTTAGTTTTTGTTCGGTAGCTACCTTCACTTTCTTTTTCATTTCGCAATAATCCAAGCAGGACATAAATAATTGTAAGAATAAACCGAACCAAATTGACCTCCTTCCGCTCAACCGATTCGAGGCGCGCAGGCCGCACAGCGCGCGGATCATTTTTGCTTTGGCGGCGTGCCAAGAAAGGCAGGAGTTTGTTAAGCGTCGTTAATGAAAATTGTGTGGCTATAGAAAAAATGTGTCGACTGAATAAATAATAAGAGATAGAAGGGGTGTTCTATTTACCGGCGGCCGTCGTAGCCGAATGGGTTGGTGGGTGACTGCCATTCGGAATTCAGAGAGAACGTAGGTTCGAATTTCGGTGAAAGACCAAAAATCAAGGAAAAGTTTTTTCTAAAAGCCGTCGCCCCTCGGAAAGCAATGGCGAACTTCCGATGGTATTTCTGCCATTGTAAGACTGCTCATAAAAAATATTTGCCGTTCGCAGTCGGCTTGAAACTGTAGGTGCCTCCAATTGTGGAACAACATCAAGACGCATGCCACAAATACGAGGAGGAGCTCGGCCAAACACTCAAAAAGGGTGTACGCGTCAATTATATATATATATTATCTTAATTTCACCAATACGAACTATGAATAATTAAGTGAAAAGTGCATAAATTACGACTTCCACGGATTAAATTTTTGTTTGAGATAATGCAACCTATTGGGTCTACGAGTAACGAGAATAGCAACAGCATTCTAGTGAATTTCTAAATTATTTTTAGTAACTTTTTGGAGTATTTCTGGGTTGGTGGCTTTGATTTCCTCGCGAATTTGTGCCTTCAGATAGTGAACGAAATATCTAAAGAAGGCATTAGACTTGTAGAGGATCAACTAAGTCAGGCACTTAAACCCCTGCGTGCCATTCAAAAAGAACTGTTGCAAGGGTATCAGCTTCATATGTAAACGCGCATATGATGACAGGTATACTAAATCGGTTACATCGTTCGATAGTACGAACTGTAGAACTTTAGTTCGTGTATAAATGGCTCAGATAGTAGTTGCAGCGCATGCTTACGAGCTAAATCTCACTCCTATCGATGCCGGAATGCAGGAAATGCAATGAGCTGTCTACAAGAGGAATCCTGGAGCATCGTCTATGCTACTGTCCAGCTCTCTCGAAATCTAGACTCTGCTACCTCGGTACTCTCAATTTTGAAATACTAGAATCTATAGCTAAACTGTAGCTTGAGCGACCCCTAAAATTCGCGAACAGTACGCGTAACTTGCATATTTTCTCTAAAGAAAAGGGACTCTGATCTGGCATTGCTATGGACCAAAATGGTCTCTGCGTGGCTTCGGTCAGCCTGTATAACCTAACCTTACATTTGCAGTTAGCCAAGAGTTTGAAGTTCATTAGAGTACATATTTCTCTGTAGAGAGTCCATAAGAAAAAGTTCGGCACTGTCAAAACGGGTGAGTGAGCAGGGCAGTTGAAATCACCGCTATTGGAGATAAACCACGGTGGAAACATTGTCTCGAGTAAACTCATCGTCTACCGCGCCGTGTGGCATGCTGAGCCCTTTTGCTGGAATCAATAATCCTCCAACTGATTTTCATCGATGATTGACTGACAAAATTCGGTATTTATGAACCAATATCGGTTGCCATGGATAGTTGCAGCATGGCCTTGGTCAAGTTCGAAAAATAATCGTTATCGGGAAATTCTTTTTTGGAGCACACACCACACTTTATCATTGTGCAAAGACATACACTATTCGAGGATTTTCAGTGCCTGATTGCATTGACCGATTGCGATATTTTCGCCTGTACGCACGCTGAGTTAAGATATTCGAAAATTTGTTTTCGAATCAAATTTCTGCGCATTTCGTGGCTGCTTACCGCCGCTTGGATTAAATTCTATTATTCTAAAACGCATTAGAAGAAGCAAGTCGAGCAACAACTGTCAAAGTTATTCGAATTTCTCTTGTGTTAAGTATAGATGAAGCATTCTTTCCCATCGTTAAACATTTTTTGAGAGGAAATAATAAAGTCTTTTTAACGGTAGCAAGCGAGTTCGCTATATCGAAAACGACTACCAGTCCTGCATGCTATCTCCGTTGAGCAGCCAGGTCTGTCCAGACCTTTTTCGACTTCGGATGTGAATTTAACACATTTTTATTATACCTTAAGACTTCAGCTTCCAGGTATATTCTTAAAATTTAGTTTTCTATTGATTTATGGATATAATCATTTAAAAAGGATCGTCGAAAGGGGCGAAAAAGCATTTTAAAAGTTACACCTTCGATTGGACACCTCGAGTCTGACTGGACTCCAATAAAAATGTATGGAAATATGATGTATTTAAAGGGTTTCCCAATAAGAGGTGTTATTTCCGTAAAATATCAATGGTTTCGTTGCTTGTGTGGCACGTAGCGCCGTCTTGTTGAAAATAAACGTTGTCCAGATCAATACCATCCAATTCCAGCCATAAAAAATTGTCAATCATCTCTCAATAGCGCAATCCATTCACCGTAACTGTTGCTCCAGTTTCATTTTCGAAAAAGTAAGGTTCAATGACTCCGCTGGGCAATAACCCGCACTAAACAGTCCCACGTTAGGATAGAGAGGCTTTTCAAAAATAACTCATGGATTTTCTGAGCCCCAGATCCGACAATTTTGCTTGTTGACGAAGCCACCGAGGTGGAAATGGGCCTCATCACTCAAGATGATTTTTCGATGGAAGTCCGCATCATTTTCATGCATTTCGACCCAACGACTCAATCAGAAAAGACACGACGTTGTTGATGATCGGCCGGCTTGAGTTCTTGCGTAAACTGGACTTTATAAGCCTTAAGACCCAAATCTTTATGCAAAATACGGTGTAATGACGTTTGTGGAATGCCTAATTCCAAAGAACGTCGAGGAATGGACAAACCTGGGTTTTCTTCAGCACTTTCGGCTACAACGGCAATATTTTCGGCTGTTCTTGAGCGACGTGCACGGGTTTTATTCTTCACATCACTAACTTGTCCCAACAGCTCGAATTTTTTCACCAATTTCTGTATTGCGGTCCGACAAGGTGCTTCACGATGACCCAAAAATTTTCGAGTTTTACAAACCGTCTCTGCCAAATTTTCACCATTTTCATAGTGAATTTTAATAATTTCAGTGCGTTGTTTAAGCGTGTATCGTTCCATTTTTATTAATGGCTTAGTTTCTACTTGTCAAATATCAAAAAATGACAGCTCCAAATGTGACATCTACCGAAATAGCAGGCTACTAAATATAACACCTGTTATTTGAAAACCCTTTAGATTATTCTACATTATTTTTTCTACTTTTTTATGGTAAATCTATATTTAGACTATCTTTTACGATCATTTAGCTTACCTGCACATATATAAACCAGTTTTTGTGTCGCTTCTTTGCACTTTTTTTTTGTACTGACTGTTTATATTTTCTGGGACGTTTCTATTTCTCAGTCGTTGCAAACGTTGAGCACTTAACACGCTAGGGCCAAATAAAAAAGTAATAAAGTAGAGTAAAGAAATCTGAGTGTTGATTATTATAACCAGGTTTTTTTGGGTTTGGAGACTGATATTCGTCGTGGAAGTACGGATGAAGATAATGATGATGAAGTGAGTCCATTTGGCGGTAGTGATGATGATTGCGCTGGGGATTATTTGCCTGCGGAAGATGCATTCGATATTGAGTAGAAAGAAATAATCGAGCAAAATGCAATGTTTGACAGCGATGAAGAAATTGCAGACGATTTATTGAATGAGTCGATGGCTGAGCTAGAATCAAGTGCTGACGATCAGTTTTGCCACGGCAGAGATGGAATAAAGTGGAAGAAAGATAAACCATCTGCGGCTAGTCGAATTCGACAACACAATATTATGCGACTTCGCTCTTCCTATTGAGGTATTAAAGACATTTTTTACACCCAATATTTCCTTCATTATCATTTCGGAAACAAATCTGATTGATCTGACTAGCACTGATTGATCTGAATAGCACCGAGCTTGATACATTTATTGGTTCTCGTTTGGCCATGGGTGTAACATACAATAATATGCAAAAAGCGGAAGTTTTGTGGCGTTCGGATGCTTTGCCATTTTTCGAGTAGCAATGTCCCATCGTCGATTCAAAATTTTGATTCGCCCATTCGTGATATATGGAATTTCTTGAATGAAAAGCTCAAGGATATTTATGATCCAACTTGTATTTCCATATCGAGACCGAACTAAATTCACAAGATATATGTCTTCGAAACCAGTGAAAAACGGCATACAAATCTGGTGAACATGTGACTCCCAAATAAAATACCCATGGCAAGGAAAACTATATTGTGGCCATTCAGGAGAAGAGCCTGAATTTGATCAAGGGGAAAATTTGATGCTACAATTATCCAATCAATACGCGAACAGTAGCTGTTCAATAATAGCCGATAACTTTTTCGTCACATTGAATGAAGCTAAGCGCCTCGCTGCTAAAGGACTTGCATTAGGTGGCATCATATGATAAAACAAACGCGGCATTCCACCAGAAATCAAAAAGGAACAATTCTCTCCCAGTGCTTTCGTCGTTGCAATCAGGAGCTGTGTAGCAAAAAATTATAGAGTGTTAATTTACTTTCCACCATGCATTATACCAGAGGTTGTGAAGCCGAAGCAAAAAAACCATTTATTATTTATTATAATGCACACAAAGCTGCCGCCGATTGCATATATCAAACAGTCACACTTTTCATGTAAAAATGGCCAACAAGTCGACGGACATTTGCTTTCTTTTGCAACATGATGAATGTCATGGCATTTGCAACGTTTTGTATTTACAAGAAAGTTGATTGGCTCAGAAAAAGTGATACGAGACGAAATTACTTTTTGACTACTTTATCGAACCCATAGGTTCTTGCAAACATCGGAAACTGTTTGGAACCATTTGCGGAATGGTTATTACAACTAAATAATTTTAATCACTTTTATCTCTTTTATCTTACCTTTCGCAATTTGTAAGCTTCTTATTAAGGACGCACTAATCAGTTCTGTAAATCAAAGATGGACTAGTGCCGATGCCTGTGAAATTACTAGGCAAACATGGCCAAGGCTAAATCTACGTCTGTCCAAGAATATTATAGAAATGAGTAGACTTCAAATTAGGACCTTAGTGGGGGCCCCCACAGGACATTGTCTCATAGAAAATCACACAAGGAGATTACGCGTTTACATGCATGATTTCTGTCGTAGCTGCAGAAATGAGTAGGAGTTGGAATAAATTCAACACCTTTTTTGCACATGCCCGCCTCTAGCCAGAAGCAGCAACCGTTATTTAAGATCCTACTTCTTAATAAATATAGATAATCTATACACTTTAGGTATCAACAACCTCTTCCGCTTTGTCAAAAGCTCAGGCTGATTCAATATGGAAAGGGAAATGTTGCCCAGCCCCTGCGGCTCGCAGCGCACCCATTTTGTAGTCTAAGTGGCATCGCTGTCTCTACTTGCGATGCTGCTGCCAAACCTAACCTAACCTATCGTCAGAATGTATTAAAAAAGGTTGTGAGCTTTGCTCTTCAACTTTTAACTGAAAGTAATGCGACCTCGTTGCGCGAATGACAGCGTACGAATAAGCACCCTCATATAACTGCATTCCATCCAACTTTTCCACCTTGCAAATTGAAAAATGTCGCTCTAGTTACTAAAAATAAATTAATTACATAACTGCTATTTCACTTTCAATTAGTACAATAAAAATTCCTTACCCCCACTCCTGTTTCTTTGAAAAGTAAGTATGTAAATCAATTAAATTAAAGCAATAAAACTCAAACTCATAGATTTTATAACACTCGAGAACTCACTCATGTTTTATGATCTACTAAATGCCATATTTTTCTCACCATAAAATTACCATCCAAACATCCAAACTGTGCGCACTGCAATATACTTATAAGTATTTATTGTAAATGAAGTAACAAGTCAGCCTAAGTAATCCAATACAAAATACGCAGCAAATTTTTTAATATACATTTTCTGTGCCAACCGATAAAGATCGAACAATTTGAACAAATTTGATTACGTTCGTAATGAAATCTTGATTTGTTCCCACATTACGTAGATGTGCTCGTTCGCAGCTTCTAAGCTATGCGCATGCGCAGACGCTCAGCTAGATAAATATGCAAGTGCATACCCAAACACACACACACATGCATGGTTGAAAATACATGTAAATACATGTGTATCTGCTAATATATGAATATTGCCGCAGCGACTATGTGATGTCTCAATTTCCTCTGAAAACCAGTTAAATGCATCCGCTGATGTCTTTGGCTCTTGGCTCTTAGCTGTCCACTGCGTTGTTGGCACCCAACATTGTTGTTTCGCGCAATGCTGCCTACCATCGGCGGCCTGCTATCGGAGTTATGGTTGCTCTTACTATTGCTGCTGCTGCTGCTGATCTCGCTGATACTTATGAGCGCAATAATAATTAAAATAATTAGCTGCCGTAAAATGTCAAATGAATTGCACTCCACATATGAAGTGGCTTAGGAGCTAAGTGGCGGTTGAGTGGCGGTGTGCGGTCAGACAGAGTTGGATCAGCGGACGAGCATTCAGTTTTTCAGACAGCCGTGGCCAGTTGTGCGTTTGTTTAAAATGGCTTTAAAATGTTAAAGTACATACTTATGTGGTGGTCAATATACATAAAGGTGTGTGTGTGTGGATGTGAGTGTGTGCAGTTACCTTTTTTCCAAGCAAAGTTAAGCTAATATTTTGTATTTAATTTCCTTTAATTTGATTTTAAACTTTCAATTATCTTCCTCGTCTGCTACACCGCCAGGCTTGTCACAAACAATTTGCAAGACTTGTTGCTGAAGCTCGTCAGCCACTTAGAGAATAAATATAACTGCGATCACACACACACACAAAAGGTGAGAAGACGCAAAAAATTACGGGCTACAATTAGTATTGAATTAAGAAAAGATGCAGCGAAACAAGACGTGTGTGTAGTTATAATAAAAAAAAATAGTAAGGACGTCGCTGTTTGCGGCTGTGAGGAAGCATATATAAATAAATGAGTAACGACCAGTTTTAATCTTACTATATTTTTTGTTTTATTTTTATTGACGGCGGTATTTTTTATCCTACCGGGCTTTGAGGTACCAGTCTTTATTCGTTCATTGCAAAAAAGTGTTTGGAAGTTGATTATAGCTGACGGACGACCCTTTCAAAAAAAGTTTTATGTTTGCGAATTGTTTTTTCTGTTCTCATACCCGGATAACATAGCAATAGTCAGCAATCACCTTCACGGCCCATCCAAAACTTTCCCAGATATTGAAATTTCTGCTGGTAGAATTGGCCTTAAAATCAACGAAAGTAAGACGAAGTCTGTGATGGTGTCCAAACAAAGTAAGTCAACATCAGACAAACTGAAAATTAACAATTTTTCTTTTGGAAATCGTGTAATCCTTTGCCTACTTAGGCATCAAACTGAGAAGAGATAATTCAACAAGCCTCACCATCGATGAGAGCATCCAAGCAGTTAACAGATCTTTCGTGCCACTAACGAGACTCTTCAAATCGAAACTACTAAGCAGGCAACGCAAATTGGTTCTGTACAAAATCATCTTAGTCAAAACCAAAAGTCTTATGCTCTGGACCTGCATCTTGGACGCTAATTGAAGCAAACCTTCGAAAGAAAAATACCTAAACAATTTTTGGTGCAATAAAAGATCACGGGCGAGGGGGGCCGAAAAAGGTGGTAGCTTATAATGGCAAAACTGCAATACGAGTACATTTCATCAAATCGTACCGGTTATGATGGTTGGATCATATAACAAGAATGGACGGTACGAGGGCACGAAGAAAATTGTAGAAGTTAGAGCGTTCAACACTAGATACGCAATTTTTTTTTTATTTAAGTCAATGGTAACAACCCTACTGAATAGATTTACAAGGTACAATAACAACAATTTGAGAACTAAAATTGAATAGATAGTTTATTTGACAAATAATAAGACACAAGAAATGACTTAAATAGAGGCCTTAACATCGCAAAGTCAAGATCAAGACTTCTAGGAAGCCGATTAAACTCTTTAAGTCCTCTTGTAAGAGGGGCGAAATTAAGGTAATTAGATCTGAGAACTTCAATATAAAATGTATTATAAGAGCGAAATACTCCATTAGGAATATTGAATTGGAAAAAAGTCACAAGCGATTGAGATGTATGAAGGTTCCACGTACAGCCAGCCAAAGCTCAGAAATAGGTGTAGTGCCAAAAGTGCCTGAGAAAAATTATTTGCTCCTGAAAGAAATTATCAGGTCAGTCCATATTTTACCCATAATTTCACTTTTGTACGATTTTTGCAAACAAAAAATTATTCGCGATATATAACGGAACTATTTATATTTTCTTTGATGTATTGGGATTCTAATTGCGGATAGGAGCACGTGTTGTTAAATAATAAAATGGAATCTTCGAACGCGTATAATAGGCATATTTAGTATTTTTTTTATAAAAGTGGTAAAAATGCAACAAATGCTGCTGCAGAAATAAACACTGTTCACGGAGAGGATACCGTGAGTGTAAGGACTGCGCAAAAGTGGTTTTCAAAATTCCGAAGCGGTAACTCCGACGTGGAGGATGCCCCGCGCTCTGGTCGTCCTGAAGTCTTTAACTCCGACGCCTTGCTCGAACTCGTGGAAGCTAGGCAAAATGTGACAGTCAATATGATAGCTCAGAGGTTAAATTCATCGCATGGAACAGTTCACAGGCACCTGGTTCAGTTGGGAAAGGTTTCAAAGACTTTCCGTCGCCAACCTTTAGCAGGAGTGAATGTGTGTTCTCAGCTGGTGCAACGGCTTGAAAATGAAAGTTTTTTGAACCGTTTCGTTACTGGTGATGAAAAATGGGTCAATTACAATAATCCTGTTTGTAAACGCCAATGGTTACATAAAGATTAAGACCAGAACCGACTCCTAGAGATGGTATTCACCCCAAGAAGATTCTCCTGTCTATTTCCTGGAATATGGCCGGTATTGTTTATTATGAACTTCTGGAACCAAACCAGACGATAACTGCTGATTATTATTCCCATCAGCTATCAAACCTGAATGAGGCACTTAACAAAACTCGACCGCCTTTAGTGAATAGACGCAAAGTTTTGTTTCACCACAACAACGCAAGACCTTATACCACAAGGAAAAAATTAGGCAAGCTAATGCCGCATCCACCATACTCTCCGGATATTGCACCTTGTGATAATTACCTTTTCGTGAACTTCAATTCCAAATAAGTAACAAGAACTACTCCTCAAAAGAAGCTATAAAAAGGGATATCGAAGCGTACTTTGGCTCCAAGGACAAAACATTTTTTGAGCAGGTAATTAAAAATGTGCCTAAACGATGGGAAGACATTGTAAATAATGAAGGAAAATATATTATTGATTAATAAATACTTTAAGCATCGTTTTTATTAATTTTAAAACCACTTTTAAAAAACGCACAAACTTATGGACTGACCTGATACTATAAAACTCGTAATAGTTAGAAAAAAATATCTAGTGAGTTATAAAAGAATTTTCTAACAATCCCGAAAATACGTGATCCCGACTTTAGTACTCCTGGTAACTACTATCAAATGCGTAATAATTAAAAAAAAAAAATATTTACTAAGTTATAAAAGTATTTTCTAACGATTCCGAAATTGCGGAATACCGACCTTAACATCCCTATTGATTACTATAAAATGCTTAGTAATTAGAAAAACATGTCCAGTGAGTGGCGAATGGCTATTATATCCAAGCCATGCTACTACATCCAAGCCATTTTGCATTTCAATTTCGTTTAGCATTCCTGTTCGCGAATGTGTTAAAAATTCAGCCGTCCATCGTTAAATTGTAATTTCGTTATATTCACAGATGAGCCTGTCTCGTTTGGGGTGTTACAAAATTGATACGTAATAAACTTGATATACATACCATTCATTTTATTGAAAGGCATAACAAATAAACACTTAAACGATCAGAAAGCAAAGCCACGCTTGAAACGAAAGTGAATGTGCATTTCAAAGTTTTTGCGTTAATGCGCTTTATTCTTATAATTAAGCGCTTAAGTTGCGTTCGGCCAGGGCAGACGTTCGTCGACGGGCGTGGCACACACGAGCATACACTTAAGCGTATTTCTGCAAATTACCCGCAACGCCCTATTATTAGTTTTATAACTCATTTGTGAGCTACTCAATTTGCAATTTACACATAACCATAAAAACATGTAATAAAATATGTACGAGTATAAGATGTATTGAAGCGCTTTCATTTAACTACCTTGGTCACTTGTGGGCAAACAAATAAGAAACAATATTATGGGGGTAGCAACGTGCATTGACTTAGGCCGTGCTTCTCCTCATTTTACTTTTAATTTTTTTACAACATTTCTTAGTTTCCAAGCTGACAGTGAATGGTTTTATGAGAAGCAGGAAAGACCATGGACTATTTTGAAGTGACTTTAGTTTACACGAAATTTTAATGCTTTATATGTTTAGAATTTTCTATCCAAAGTGTGTATCGAACGCACAACTTTTAATTTGCTCAACCATACGCCATGCTCGAGCTCTGACGGCTACAGGGGCCACTCACCAGGAGCAAATACACATACACCAATTCATTAGCATAAGCCGCAAGTACAATGTATTGTATTTGATTACCAATAAAAGTAAACGTATTTAAAAGTGGTAGAATTAATTAAAAATTAATCTGATGAATCGCACCTGCATATTATGTAGGTATGTATGTACTTATATGTGCAGCGCTTGCTGATGATCGTTTAGTGGGCACTTTCATAGATTTAATTATAAAACTTTAATTACGTATCTATTTATGGGCTTTCAAAGTGATGATAAAAAAGCACCTGTAATGCTAATTAATAATTGTATTTCAAACTAATTTATATGAAATAAGAGCGTTGCAGATTTTAGTTGCGCGCATGAGAAACAACTCCTCTTTCTGTTCACCAAAACCAAAGACTTAAGATGCGAACTTGTGAAAGTTACGATATCGATGGGATAATGTGAATGTTTTGCTACTTTTTCGTTATAGATTTATGAGGAGCAACTAATAAGTTCGCGTTTAAAGGTACTTGCGATGGCTGATAATATTGTTACTGATATAAAGAGCGCATATTTGCTTAGAATTGAATATTGCAAGTACATTTTGAATATTTAAAAATTAAATGCTTATTCCAAAAGTTTTGCGTATTAAAATATATGCCTTCGTTCTTCTTCTTAATTGACGCTTTAACCGCTTACGCGATTTTGACTGAGTTTAACAAAGCGCGCCAGTCGTTTCTTTCTTGTTCTAACCGGCCCCAAGTCCTTCTCCACCTGATCTTTCCAACGCTACCACCAGCTGGTATCGCATCGAATACTTTCAGAGCCGGAGCATTTGTATCCATTCGGACGACATGACCTCGCCAGCGTACCCGCTGGATCTTTATTCGCTGCTTTATGTCTATGTCGTCGTAAAGCTCATACAGCTCATCGTTCCATTGCCTGCGATATTCACCGTTGCCAACTTGGAAAGGTCCAAAAATCTTCCGCATAATCTTTCTTTCAAACTGCCTTCATCGCATTCGAATATGAAAGCAATTTTGAATTTTTTAAGACTCCATCAAATCGCAATGGATTTACATGCAGATTACCAAATGCTGAGCAATGGAACTCCCATTGAGTTTTTTTATTTCCCATTTTTATTACTTTTTTGGATTTAGATTTAACTAACTAAATTAGTTCTGCAAATTAGACTGAGAGTACCTATTTAGGCTGGTATTGTCACTTGAAGAGCGAACAAACTTAAAATTTGCATTGACTTATTCGTCGAGATTATGTCGTTCCATTTAAGTAAAATAAATTAGTTCATCCTCATTTTGATAGGTGTTTAATAGTAATAATAATTTATTTCGAGGATAGTTACAATGTGGAGCCGGGAGTTACCCTTCTTCGCCAGAGGCATTTCACAAGAATCTGCTCCAATCCTATAGAGCTGCTGACTGCAATGTAAGTATTTAGTGCGGATAATTGATTTGAAGAAACATTAATGTTTTTTACATATATATTTGCATTTGTAGACTCATAACGCATTTATATTTGTGATGGACAAAATTAAGGATAAATTTCATTGCCGCCTGTCATCAGCCAAAACGCCAATGCTAAAATTGTGTTGTATGCTAAGATTATTTGCTTATGGTAGTTACCAACAAACTGTGGGGAATGAATTTCAATTCACAGCTTCGTTTATTTTAAAGGAGGTAGTACCCATTGTGGAAAGTGAAATTTGCAATGCCTCGATAAGCACAGAAATGACCAAACAAGAGAAGCAACAAACAAGGAACAAATACAAGGTGAAGTCCAAAGTAAACAAGACTGGCGTCTTAAAAATGTTTTTGATGGTGTCATCTTTTTAATGAGTTTGTGCGTTGGAAGTTACATTCCTAGCTGACTCCCAGTGAAAGCTTGGTGACATTCGGTTCAGTGGAAGCAAAGTTATTGCGTCTAAAGTGTCAGTATGTTTGTGTCATCGGTACAAAAATGAGTTTCGAACAAAGAGCTATTATCAAATTTTGTTTTAAAATCGATAAAACGTTTACCGAAATATTTCATTTGATGACAAAAGTTTATGGCGATGATTGTGGTTTACACGTTTAAGAGATCGTTGTGAGGACATAAATGACAATGAACATATGAGCCACCAAAAATTAGTAATCACGAAACCTCCATCGAAATTGAAAATTTATCAAAAATGAACCGAAATCATCATTGAAATTCATGGAATCGGAGTTGAATATCTCTAAAGGAAAGATTTATCGCATTTTAATTGATAATTTGGCCTTACGAAAGGTCTGTCCACGTTTCATTCCGCGCAAGTTAACTGAGGACCAAAATTTGTTCAGAATTCAACATTCGAAAGATCTCCTTAAAGAGGCGAGAAAATACGAGAAATTCCTTTGTAATATTGTAACTGGTGACAAAATGTGGTGTTTTCAACATGAACCTGGAACTAAGCGTCAAAGTGACGAATGGAATACCCCAGACGAGCCCCCACCCAAAAAATCGCGTTTGGACAAGTCAAAAATCAAGTCGATGCTCATTTGTTTTTACAAATCCAAGGGAATTGCCCACAAGGAGTTTGTGCCAACGGGCCAAACCGTCCATGCAATTTTATAGCTTGGCGTTTTGAACCGTCGAATTCGTTCTGAATGCCGCGAAGGAGGAAACTACCGCTTATTGCATAATAGTGCACCATCTCATTGATGCACTCTTGTGACTGATTTGTTGACTAGAAATCGCCTTTTAATCATCAATCACTCACCGTATTCGCCTGAGATGGGTCCCTGTAGTTTCTCCCTATTAGGAAAATTGCATTTGTCTATGAAAGGAAAAGGTTTTGCGTCCGTAGATGCCATCCAAAAGGTTTGTACCGACATCCTGAAGGACATTCCGGTCAATGATTTGAAAAGCTTTTAGATCGCGCAAAACAGTGTATCGAGGCCAGGAGGGACTATTTTGAGTAAATAAACGAACGAATAATCGAAATTATCAGAACAAAGCTCCTGCCGTATTTATTTTAGCTCAGGCTCGTTTGTGTTGGGCCGCATTTTGTATATCTCTAGATCAGGAATACCAAATGTGATTGGCTGCGTTCATGGAACGCAAATTACGATTTATGCTCCTACTGCCTCTAGAAGACAAACAGGTGATGCTTTGTTGTAGGATGAATTATTGAATAAATTCAAAATCATTTAACTTATTTCGTTATGTTTATTTATTTCTTTTAAAAGTTTGAATTTTACATTATACATATACAGGTAAAAAGAAGAGTGATTTTAGGTTCATTAAAAATAAATAAAAAATCATAAATTAAATTCATTCAATTCATAAAATATTAAACTTAAGACTACTCCACATATTGCGCTACTTTTGCTTTCATTTTCATTAACTGTGGTTCTTAATTCTAGACCTTTGTTTTGTATTTGAGGTGCAGTTTCTTTTGCTTGATTTCCATTTTTTCTTTGCGCCCTCTTTTTTTCTAATTCCTCTTTCCTTTCTTCTTTTATTCCCAATAATTTGAGTTCCTGCTTTTTTATAGTGTCTCCAGCCATTTGCGCAATTCCTTTCTGTATAGCTTCTTTATTTTTTTAGATTATATATTATACATACAATTAAAATGTACTTACGTCCTTTCTAGTTTTTTAATACGAAGGCGAAGCGAATGTAGTTTTTTCGCCAATGACAATAAAGAAAATTAATTTTCGATACTCATTCGCCATTTTGTGGCGAATTCGCTGGCTATTCACATCCCAGAATTCAAGACTGCTGAATTCGCCTATATTTTCATTCGTTTCGCAAGTGATAATAATGCAGCGTCGAACATAAAAGGGTGAATTATTATTGGTTTTTATATTTAAAATATTTTTCAAGGCAGAAAATTTGCCCTATTACTATTACTTCTTTTTTAGTTAAATATTTTTTCATTCCTTAAACAAAACCATATATTATATATCAAATCTTTCAAACTTTACATAAAATATAGTTTTATAAACTGCAAAAAATGTTCATATAAATTTTGAACTTTTAAATCTTAATTTTATGAAAATTTTCGCTTATTCACAACACGACTCACGAAATCTTAGTAAAATAAGAGCAAGTTTTAGACTTTTTAATTTTTGGAAAAGTTCTTTTTTTATTGTGGAAGAAAATATTCTAGACCGTTTGCAAAAAAAGGAGGCATTTTAGCAACGGGGAATGGCAAGCTATGTTCAGTAGTTTCATTCAGTAAGGTTTGGCAAGTCATCATAAATCGCTTAACGCCAGCACAACGCTTCCAAATCTTGTAGATATACTTTGAAGAAAATAAATATGTTCGCAAAGCTCATAGCGCGAAGTGTCGATAAAGAAGCCTAAATGTCAATTCGTCGGCATTCTTAACTTGTTGGCCTTTGTGCTTCGACTACGTGGAAAATTTTGGGTAAGACCTTTGTACAGCTCGTGTAAAAAGTGACACCAAATGAACATCACTTGCGTTTTAATTTTATTGATTGGGCTCATTTAGATTTATTTTTCAGATTTATCGAAAAAATTAGTCAAAAATGGGCTGATTTGATCATAAATCGTGTAGCACGTAGTCGTAAAGTATTGCAAACGAGTGGCGAGTGGGGATACACACCAAAATAGCATCACAAAAGAAAAGATGGATGGATAGAGCATACTCTGCCAAAGCTTTATGAGGAAATACCGCATGGCGTCTTGACTTGGAACCCGCAAGGAACGACAAGAAGAGGCAAACCATTGGTGACTTGGCTATCCGCAATGAAACTGGAAAACCGAAACTGAGATTTACAGGTATGTCTAGAAATAGAAATGTTTGGAAAACTTTTGTTGAATGTTTAAACTCCTAAAGGAATATGAAATAATAATAAATTATCCGCCAGATTATAATTATTATAATAAAAAAAAATGATTCCAACTGAATTTCTATTTCATATTATCATTTTAAGCTCCCAAGGTCTTAAAAAAACACCGATTTAACAAAATGGAATTAAAAACATTTGACATTTTCTATGAAATTTAGATTAAAAAGCTCAACATTTAGACGAAAATTTGTTGAAATTCTCTAAATTTTGTATAAAATTTAATTTACTGTAATTTAATTTAATTTGGTTAAAAAATGAACAATATTTAAAAAAAAAATAAATGAAAATTTTACTCGAAAAAATTTTGAATGCTAATCGCATGGCTCTATCATTAAAAGCAAGCAAAAACTAAAAAAAAAAAAAAAAAAAAAACCTTTGTATTACAATAAATAAGCGCAGGGTGTAGCGTCAAAAATGTCCCAGCTTTTCCAAGCTATTCACTCTTATAATGAATATGATTTTCTTCAATTTTCTTGATTTTTGTTGACAGGCAATTAAGTGCTCACACTAAGAAACTGGAATTATTACATACACCCCTATATACACCTACATATGCCTGCTTGAACTTTGCTATATGTATATGTATAGTATATGAGTATGTACTTGTATGCATGTATAGGTGGAGATGCACCGATAAAAACACACATCAGCATTTTTAGTAACAGTGAAACTGGTTAATTTCAATGAGCCTGACGTCCAGTTGGCAAACTAAAACTGCTCTACTTTAAAACGGTTTTTTACAGCACGCATACAAGCAAAAAATGTGCATAGGTGTGCGTGCCTGGCTGTATGTGTGTATTATGCATGTATATGAGTGTACTGTGTGCCCATGCGCCATTAATTTCTTCACTTTATCAGTTTCACTCTCATTTCCTCGCAATCGCAAGTCAAATAGATTAAAGTGAAATGGAGAAGTTTGTTGGGGTGCAATGAACGGACGCCTTTTCGTTTCGTTGGTGAACAACAATCACCGGCGCTCCCAGCAGTCTAAACTTGCCCGAGCGGAATTAACTGTATATACGAGTATGTATTTGCGCATACTTGGGTGTGTTTAGACATACTTACACACGCACACACATAGCATATGTATGGATGTGTATGTGTAAATGTGAATGAATATGCGCAATGTAGTATAAACTAACTGCTGTCCTCTATCTGCTGTCCACTGGCCGTTGTCAATTTAATTAATTGGCAGTGCATGCGATACGAAGACGTGTAGCAGCAGTAACAGCAACAACAGCGGCCACAACAGCATCAGCAGGAAAGGAGAATACAAAAAAGAACAGCAGCACGGAAAAGCTGCGAGAGTGCAGCAACTCGCTAACGTTGTGCCACGCGCATGCGCAACTAACTAACTTACCGAGTAGCTCAAGCACCACTGAAATTGAATTGCAAACGACAAATTCTGCACGCATGCGCACAAAAAACGCAAGAAAAGTTGGAGCGAAAAAAAGTGAACAAGTAAAAATACAAGCATAGAATCGAAAAAAGTAACAACAGCCGATTTGGGGCGATTCAAGGCCTGGCCAAGCAGTCTGGGCTGCCTAGCGGGCCGCTGCTGCTGCTGCTGTTGGTACTGCCGCTGTCCGACATTTATCGTTAGCAATTTGACTTGCATTTTCAGTTATGTCATTCGAAAGATTCACGCAACTAGGCCGGACTAGATATCTATTTAACACAGGTAGCAGCAGAGGGGTAGACACATACCCACACACGCACATACGCTGTTGCTGGAAGACTCCACCATCTAGCCAGACTTGGTGTGCGTACTTTTGCGTGCGGCTTTGCTGCGATGAGAGTGAATGCAATTCCGAATGTGGCGGCAATTGGGACTGGGACTGCGCGCAGTGTGGCAAGTTGTATTTTTTTGTTTTTTTTTTTGTCTTTCATTCTTTTTATTGTTGGTGAGTTGATTGGGACAGCAATGTGATGCGAAGCGATGCGATGCGACGAATGTTGGTGTGGGTCCATCACCGCAAAAACCAGATCCACCGTAATTGGAGCAAATTGCATCGTCGACTTGGCGTTGGATGTCTCCGGCAACATTTTTGCCAATCTACCCGTCGCCTGCCAACTTGGTCAAATGTTGAGCATAAATTGTGAGTTGCGTCATTCAGTTGTTGGTTGGCAATAACATCAACAAAAACAACAACAAAATGAGCAGCAGCAGCAGCATAGAAGAAAAAGTAAAACGAAAAAAAAAAAACAAATAGCAACAACTATCGCCAAACAAGCTAACGCGCCAACGATTCGATCAGCTTGCGATCCATTGCGGCGATTCAATTGGAAACGGGAAACCGGGCATCTCACACCGCGGATGGATGAATGGTTAGATAGTATTTTGTTTTTTGTAGCTTGCAACTGGTGAATGGTGAGGTGCGGAATACGGTAGATAGCAATGGACACGTAAGTGAATTTGAAAGCGACAGGCCGAGTCGAGGCGATCGCGACGTTCGAACCGCTCAAGCGGACCCAGCTAACATGTCACTGGACTGGACCAGATGTCTGCATGCCACTCCATGTGGTATCTTGCACTCCCACGCATACAAAGCAGCGACAGCGGGATCACAACAACCAACAGCATAAGACAACAACTAAAACTATAATAACAACTGTACAAAGCCTATGAGTCGGCAGCATTAACATTTATTGGAACAATGCCAACAAAGCAACAAAAATTAAATAAAATTAAAATTTTTCGACTATTTCGACTATTCTAAAAAGTTTTTGGTACCGGAAAATGAAAGCTCACAGAGTTTTTGGCCCTTTTCATGTCTTAAACACAATTGTTATGAGCGCTTTATAAGATAAAGGGTGATTCAATAGTTTCATGTTTCTTTAGCTTATCACATTTATGACTCATCTGGCAACACCACCCAAAAAAAAAAAATGTTCATGACTTTTTGCATAGTTTGAGCTGCATATCTGTGTACTTTTGAGAAGACAACTTAATTCCAATTGCACTAAATTGCTTGCTTTTTCGAAATATCGGGTGTTTATTTTAGCTGCATGAGAACTACTATCGATATCGATAACTATGATTTGGCAGCTAATAAACTGTGTTGACATTTCTGTTCAGTAAGGTTCGGCAAGCCATCACGAATCGTTTAACACAACGCCTCCAAAGTGTAGAAATTTACTTTGAAAAAGTTCATAGATATAAGTGCTGAAGAAGACGCCTTGTGAGTCTTTATCTATCGATTATGTGGAAAATTTCACCTAAGGATCTTAGCTTACGACCCTAGAACTGAAGTCAAATGACCATCGTCTGCGTCCCATTTTTGGTGATTGGACTCATATAGATTTATTGTTCAGATTTATTAGAAAAATAGTCAACATTTGGACTGATTGAATGGATCATGGAACTCTTCGCCGCGGCGGATATATGCTTGACATTACTTATAAAGGGTGGTTAAATTTCAAGGGCCGATGTTGAATGTGAACCACACCTAAACGTCAAGTCTTTTTCTGCATTTCATTTGACATTTTTCAATTTCAGACTAACTCAATTTGAACCATGAAACGATACACAACCGATAAGATTATGCGTTAAAGTTATTCTGGCTTATTATGAAAACGGACGTTCAAATCAAAATGCATATCGCGCACTTCGTGATTTTTTCGGTCAATTTATTCGGCCAAATGTGCGCACAATCGGAAAAATTGTGCAAAAGTTTGAGCAAACCGAGCCTGTAGGAGATGTGAAAACACGAGTGCATGCTCGTACAGCTCGTACTGCAGAAAATATTGCTGCTGTTCGCGATAGTGTTCGTCGTCGTGCCCAACAATTGCACCTCCCACGCTCGTCGTTGATGAACATTATGCATAAGGACTTTACACGCTTACAAGGCGCAATCGTCAATGGTCAGAATGGTGGCAGGAATGGCAACGAAGAAAATCACCTTCAGTGATGAGGCACATTTTTACCTCAGTGGGTTCGTCAATAAGCTGACTGTGAGGTGTGGTTTATGGGCCGGCGGCATCATTGGGCCGTTTTTTTTTCCAAAATGAGGCCGGTTAGGCAGTTACTGTGAATAGTGTTCACTATCGTGAGATGATAACGAACTTTTTATGGCCCGAATTGGAAGATATGGATTTGGACGATATGTGGTTTCAACAGGACGGTGCCACTTGTCACACAGCTAACGAAACAATGGCTCTTTTGCGCGAAAAATTTGATGACCGAATAATCTCACGTCGCGGCGATGTTAATTGGCCGCCAAGATCATGTGATTTGACACCGTTGGACTTCTTTCTTTAGAGATATTTGAAAGAAAAGGTGCGCGTCCATAAGTCAGCCACAATTCAAGAGCTAAAGGATGAGATAATTCGGGACACTAACGGCAGAGAACCTCAATTATGTCTCAGCGTCATCGAAAATTTGGACCATCGGATGGAGGTGTGCCGCCGAGGCCGCGGCGGCCATTTGGCCGATATTTTGTTCTATGCGTAATTGAACTATACCAATATTATCATAATAGAGAGAAATTACAATAATTTCTTAAAAAAATTTTATTTTATTCAAAATCAACACCGGCCCTTGAAACTTAATCACCCTTTATATTCAAAAAATAGATGCCAAGAAATCATCTACCAGATTATAACAAAAAAAAATCATACCACGAATATTTCTGTTTTGCAGTATTATTTTTGGTTCTCCAGCTCTTAAAACCACACCCGATATTTAATCTATTAATTATTAAATTTCAATAAAGTATTATATTTTTCAACTGAGCTTCAAATAATTCACACTTTATTAGCCTCAAAGCAAACTTGAAATTGATAAATTAAAAATTTTTTAAAAGCATCCTCTTGGAGCAAAAATAAAGCACATAACCTTAAATATATACCAGCGCACAACGGTCAAGTAGCCCGACGTTTTGGCCAAAAATCCCAAAATCGAAAGTTACCGTTTGAGGTAAAGCTTCATATATTCGTCAACAGATGGCACTGGAGCATTAAAATCCAAAGGGACAGATGTTTACATTGAACAGATGTTCCGTGGTGAACGCTCAAAAGTGCCATTTGTCGGGACTCGCGCGAGACAGTACGCATGCACGTTTTCGAGCGCCACACAAAAATAGTTGCAGATTCACCATTTTTCAACGAAAAAGAGCAAACTAAAATGGATGTGGTTCGGAAAGGAATGTACATTACGAAAATACTTTACTGTGACCATGTTGTTGTATTTTTAGAGGCAATATTAATGACGCAATACAAGCCTTTTTTTCCCTTCTTTTTTTTCAATTGCACTTCTTCTCGTAGATAATTATTTTTATTGCCACGAATTGCCGCGGAGATATTTACGTTTCCCAGTGTAGAAAAGTATACAGATTTCGAATCCGTTTAGATCTTGCTCCCGGGCTATCCCCGCTCGTCAAAAATACGCTTTCTTTGCAGCAGGTCGCTGCCGAGCTTGAAGCGCGTGTTGGGGCATTTGAGCCGCGGGGGGGGCGATCGAAACTGGTTTTATTTGTGTGTATGCCTGGGAAATGTTAGGAATGAATGTAATATATGCAGAGTGTTTATTTTTACTTTTATCTCAATTTCTATAGTGAATATTGTTATTAAAACAGTAAATAATTATTAATAAATGCAAAAGAGTGATAAAAATCATGTTTTGATAATATTAAAAAGTCATATAATAATAATAATAATAAAATAATTAATGTAATAAGTATTTTTAAATGGTAATTAAATTATTATTTTAAAGTAATTTTTTTTTTTAATAGGATTCAAGAGAATAATTTTTTCATGGACAAGGAGGAAAATATTCGATGCCATCCAAGATGTTTTTCTGTCAGAAAAATTTGATAATTTAATACAAATTATCTGTAATAAACTAATGGACGACGCAACACCTTCATATGTTATCGAAGAAAAATCAAAAATGGCTTTGATAAAAGTTATTTCTCTTGTGAAAAAGAAATGGAAAGATGCTCGCAGTACGAAAAATCGTTTCCTGGAGAATAATAAAAGCTTGTTGGACGAGCGTAACGGTGAATAGTTTACATAAATTTACATTAATATAAATATATTTATATTAATTTATATACATTAATGAAGTTTTCAGACAGCATCCTTGATGTGAACAATGACGAGGAGATATGAATAAATGTATGTTCTTCCTATTAAAATTTAAGTTCGTTTCATAAATAAATGTATGATGCGTCACTTTCAGTTTAAGTGTATTATTTTTCACGCCATATTTTCCCCCCTTTTAATGTGGCATATTCTTTTGAAGATCGTACGTCTATTGTCGAAATCAAAGACTCCAAAAACCTTGGTAATGTGAACTTCAGTAAAATCTGAAAACTTTTCGCAAAAACTGTCCGCCATTTTGGGTCCGCCATTTTGAATTTTGAAATTCTGATCTCATATTCACAATCAGCGACCCCAAAAACCTCGGTAATGTGAATTTTAGTAACATCTGAACACTTTTCGCGAAAAATGCCCACCATTTTGGGTCCGCCATTTTGAATTTTGAAATTCTGATCTCATTTTCAGAATCAGCGACATAAAAAACCCTATCTGTAAAAATTTCATCAAAATCGTACTATTTCTCTTTGACTTATTGTTTTCTGACCAAAACTTCGGGCTACTTGACCACTGTGCAGCGTGTACTTAATCTTTTGAGTTAAAATATCTTAGAAGACTGAGCCACCTAAGCAATTAGGACTCTGGATTTAGATTCAGCACGTAGTAAACCTTTGGAAAGTATGCTCTGGTTCGTGGGAAAATTTTTCCGCTAAGTTTGGTCGATTTGTATAATTGAACTATTTGGACAAATTATTATGAACATCTGACATGTACACAATAATCATTTAATCATACAGTGGTGTGCCACCATTTGCCTGTAGAACGGCTGCTATTCTTTACGGAACAGATTCGTGGATACCCTTAATAATGGGACTATGAATAAGTTCGTGCGGTTTTACAACAGATGGCGTAACTTGATTATTATTCCATCGATCCACATTTCCAAACATTCATTGGAGAGCTACTGTCGTAAGGCACAAACGTCAGTATAAGTTTTTTATTTGAAGCGTAAACAACAATATTTTTACCACACTTGAAAATGTCGAATTTCGTGCCAAATAATGTGTTTTTGCGTGGAATTCTTTAATATGAAGAAAAAAGCAGCCGAAAGTCATCGTATCTTGGTGGAAGTTTATGGTGAGCATGCTCTAGCTGAGCGAACGTGCCAGAAGTGGTTTGCACGCTTTAAAAGTGGTGATTTTGGCTTGGAAGACGAAGAACGCGAGGGTGCGCCGCCAAAGTTCATGGATACCGAATTGGAGGAATTGCTCGATCAAGATCCGGCTCAAACGCAAGAAGAGGTTGCAAAAACTTTGGGAGTTGATCAATCAACCATTTCCAAATGTTTAAAAGTCATGGGAATGATCCGAAAGGTAGGCCATTGGGTGCCAAAAGAAAGGGTTTTTTGCATCGAATTGTGACTGGCGATGAAAAGTGGGTCCATTACGACAATCCAAAACGTCGGGCAACGTATGGATACCCTGGCCATGCTTCAACATCGACGTCGGCGCAGAATATTCATGGCCTGAAGGTTATGCTGTGTATCTGGTGGGACCAGCTGGGTGTTGTGTATTATGAGCTACTGAAACCGAATGAAACGATTACGGGGGATGTCTACCGACGACAATTGATGCGTTTGAGCCGAGCACTGCGAGAAAAACGGCCGCAATACGCCGATAGACACGACAAAGTTATTTTGCAACATGACAATGCTCGGCCACATGTTGCACAAGTGGTCAAAACATACTTAGAAACGCTCAAATGGGATGTCCTACCCCACCCGCCGTATAGTCCAGACCTTGCGCCATCCGATTACTATCTCTTCCGATCGATGCAACATGGCCTGGCTGACCAGCACTTCCGTAATTACGATGAAGTCAAAAAATGGATCGATTCGTGGATTGCGGCAAAACCGACCGAATTTTTCACAAAGGGAATCCGTGAATTGCCAGAAAGATGGGAAAAAGTAGTAGTAAGCGATGGACAATACTTTGAATATTAAATTTGTAACCATTTTACGTCAATAAAGTTTCAAATTTCGAAAAAACCGCACGAACTTATTCATAGTCCTATTAGTTTCCAACCGCATATTATCCCATTCTTGTACCAAATCACCTGCCAATTTCTTCAATAATGTCAGAGGTGAAAATCTACTTCTGGTTCCTTTCACAACGTTTCAATAATGTTGAGATATGGCGAGGCGATTTCACTGACTTTTTTGGCAGTATGAATGAGCGGATGGCATTGTTTGGCACTAGTATTCTAGTCAATTCACAAGTGTCCCGATCTTTGCTCTGGGCATCTCTTCTTTCACAACTTGTCGTTGGCCTCCCTTATGAGGGTTTTTGCGATTGCAGCCTGCTTATTAGGCAAAACAGGTGATTGCCTCCGTCGCGCATTAGTAGCATTGATAGAGTGCCTTAGTGTTACATGTGTTGTTGAGAGAGAGAGCGAGAAAGAAAAACTAGGCAAATACAAAACTAGTTAAGTGTCTTCCTCTTCTTCTTGATTAGTAACTGCCTAATACAGCTGTTTCTTTCGCGTGCGGACTGGCGCCAATTAGAGACACCAAGCAAAGCCAAGTATTGCTAGCTGAGCCGCGGAATCATTGTTCTCTCCACTATGTCTACATCTTTAAAAGGAGTTACTCCAGCAACACTTATGGTGCCAACGCTTCCATTTCTCGTCCATGTGCAGATTTAAATCTGGTTTTCAATCCCTTAAGATAAATTAGGTTACACGGTGGCCCGATGCGAGGGCACACTTCGACGAAAAAATTAAATTCTTACTTTGTGATACCAATACAGAAGAAAAACCCAGTTTTGCATGCAAAAATAATCTTGCCGCCGGCCGCTACGCATTATGGGTAGACAAGCAATGGATGAGAATAATGATAATGAATTTTCATAAGGGCGCATTGTGATACAAAAAAATTGCGCCTCGCTGCATTAAAATTATATCAAAATGCAGCGATTTACAAAGTTTGCTGGCTGATCGAGATTACTTTCACAGGTAACTACTTTATTTTCTTAAAGTCTATTATGATGCCTCTGGTGTCTACTGCGCAAATCAAAGCTTAAGCCAACTACATATACAGGCTCAGTATGCTATTTGAAGATAGGCATATATGTGGATATCAGTTCCAGAAAGCATTAGCCCCCTTTTTGCTCTTTCTCAGATATGACATGAAGAACTGCAACTTAAATCAAGAAATAAAGATTCATGCATATCAAAAACAGCATCCAAGCAGTATAATTTAGTTGCAAATAAATACAATAATACCTTGATTCTCTTGTCTTGAAGTGATGTGTGCTTGTTTTGTTTCATTTTTAGTTTTTCTCCATTCATTGCTTTGTTTTTAAAAATCATAAAATTGTCAATTTGATGTTTTTCTCTATTGCCATTTTCATATTTGAATAACTTCTTCCTCGAATAGATTCTGCCCATTGCATTTTTAATTCATTTTAAATAGTTTAAATGGTTTGTCTGCCTTTTTTCTATTCCTAAATATTTTTTACCGTCTGCTTCTGCTTCTTATTCTCCTTTCTTACTTTCTATCACCACAGGGTGCGGGTACAGATTGTCGCAAAACCGCAACCATAACTCTAACCTCATTTGACTACTCGTCCGTCGCACTGCCACATTCGCTGCTGCGCGCAATTGTCACGCGTTCATTTTTTTATGGACAAGGGGCTTGCGTTAACTTTTTTAAGGAGCTTTTTTCGCTTTTACAGTGTTTCAATTTTAGAAAAAAATTTACCTAATGCAATGAACTAATAATCTATTCAGGTTTTTAATAACTGTTTATTAAAATATATGCAAATTTTTGAATTGAATAAAGAAAATCTAATCATTATTTATAATTCTAATTAAAAAGTATTCTCGTCCTTTTCATTCATCTTTACTATTTGTGCGGAACATTTCACTGCCGAGGGACGACCGCTATTAAAAAAAACTTTTTTTATTATTTGATGTTCATGTTTATTATGCTTATATTTGAGAACTATGTTTCTGCTTTGCGCTTTATAAGTTTTATTCTGCCAAGTCCCAGGGCTCCGCGCATCCTTTCTGAGGAGACTGTACGTCTCGGAGCTCATTGGATAAAAAGGTTGAAGGATATCTCGATAATTCGAGGGTAGGTATTTATCAAAAATTGGTAACAAAATTTTTTTTAATAAGGTTTTTAAAGAATATATCTTTGGCGGCGCCGTAGCCGAATGGGTTGGTGCGTGATTACCATTCGGAATTCACAGAGAGGTCGTTGGTTCGAATCTCGGTGAAAGCAAAATTAATAAAAAAAAAAAAAAAAAAAAAAAAAAAAAAAAAAAAAAAAAAATTTTCTAATAGCGGTCGCCCTTCGGCAGGCAATGGCAAACCTCCGAGTGTATTTCTGCCATGAAAAAGCTCCTCATAAAAATATCTGCCGTTCGGAGTCGGCTTGAAACTGTAGGTCCCTCCATTTGTGGAACAACATCAAGACGCACACCACAAATAGGAGGAGGAGCTCGGCCAAACACATAACAGAAGTGTACGCGCCAATTATATATATACATATATCTTGTCATAAAAAAAAAAATAATATATATGTATAAATCTGTTAAATAGACCGTGTCCAAAATACTTACCCCACCTGACTTGGGATCGCTCTCCGACACTATTTGTGAATCCATTAACTGTCCAATGCTTCTGCGCAGAGCATTACGCTTTCATCCACGTAATGTGTGAAGGTGAAAATTGAATTTTACCCCTAATCTAAGTGTGCCAAATATTTTTTCTTGGAACTTCCATCTAAATTTCGAGCTAAATACAAAATGAAATAAAATAATTTGAATTGAAATTAAATAAAGAGGCTTGAAGTGAAACAAAACGAAATTAAAACAAAATTAATAAAGATAAAATGAAATGGTTTGGAATCAAGTGAAACGAGATAAAATAAAATGAGATGAAATGGAATGAAACGAAGAGGCTCAGAATGAAATGAAATAAAACTAGGTGAAAAAACAGATGAGACGACATGAGATAAATGAAATGATATGGCTAGGAATGAAATGAAGTAAAATAAATTTAAATTAAATAAAATGCTACCAAATTAAATGAGATGAAGAAGCTTGAACCATTGAAATGACATGAGATACAATTAAATATAAAAAGTTAAGAATGGATTATAATGAAATAAAACGAAATGAAATGAATTGAATGGAGTGAAATGACTTGGATTAAAGTGAAATTAAATAAAATGAAATTAAAAAAAAATATAGGGAATGGGCAGAGGTAAAATTAAATGAATAGGCTTGTAATGAAATGAAATGAAGCAAAATGGAAACTTTCTTGAAATGAAATTATGCAAAACATTATTTAAAAAATTGTATGAAATGAAACGGTTGGGATTAAAAACAAATTAAGGGGCTTATGAGGTCAAAAAAATCAATTTTTTTTTCGTTTTAAGCGATTCCTAATATATTTCAGAATATTCACACAAAGTTACAGAGCCTAATTCTCAATATTTCCGTAGATACAAAGCCAAAGGTAGGCGAGCGTTAGGTAGTTACGCTGTGACCGGACAGCTATAGTACAAACTTTATCTTCTTTATGATTACATGAATGAAAAAAAAAACTAATGAACGTTTTGAAATGAATCATAGCTTGTTCCCTTCAGTATTAAATTCCCTTCTATTTGAACTAACAAAATAGATTAAAAAAAAATTTTCAAGATTTTTATACCAAGTTGAAGTGAATTTATTTTTATAGAAAGGCATTTTTTTCTTTAAAACCTCCAAAAAGTTGAAACTTTGGAATTTCTCTCAGTTTTCTTAGTTCATCTAGAATAAAAAATCATGATAATTAGAAATCCATTTGAATTTTTTGCTTTAGATAATAATTACGAGCTGTATCTTGTACGCCAGTTGGAAACTCCAGCGTTGCAGCGCTCTACTAATTTCTATGTTAAACATTTTTTTCAACTTATTTTAACCAGTACAAAATTTTTTTATACTTTTTAAATGTTCATTAAAAGATAGAAAAAACTTTGCAGTGCTAAATTAATTTTTTCCTTAAAAAAAAATCGCAAAGAGATGCAGTTTTTAGACCTCATAAACCAGGCTCGCCCCTTAAATTAAGCGAAATTAAACATAATGATATGAACAAAACTCCCAAGCTGTGCTGCTTTCGCGAAACCAGTATGTCAACATCTTGATGCCCGCCTTATCAGCTCTGCTTAGAATTGAGAAGGTGTGGATGAAAGCCACCTGTGGAATGTACATACTTAATACACATAACATATAGGTAGTCACTTAAATATCACTCCTCTTATTTATGGTGTGCGCCTTGTTGCTGTTCCACAAACGGAGAGAACTACAGTTTTAAGCCGCCTCCGAACGGCAGATATGTTTTTATGAGGAGCTTTTTAATGGCAGAAATATACTTGGAGGTTTGCCATTGCCTGCCGAGGGGCGATCGCCATTAGAAAAAAACTTTTTTTTATTATTTGGTGTTTATGCACGGAGATTCGAACGTGTGCACCTCCGAATGATAGTCACGCACCAACCCATTCGGCTACGACGACCCTAACATATAGGGATTCACTTATAAGCATTTATTTACTTTTCGCTTCGTTTGCTCAATCTATTTAAGAGTGGCAGACTTATCTAGCCAAATGGAATAATAAGCGCTACTCTATCTTAAATAAGAAGCAGTTTCTCACTCTTACAACGTATTTCCGCATTTTTATCATTTAATGCTTTAAGCATTAATCCCACTGTGTATTACATACTACATGCCATACACCACCAGCCGCACCAACACCCTCGCATCCTCACCGAGTATGAGCCATGCGCGTTGTTCGCTTGCTATTACATTTGTGCGACATCAGCAAATAGACATGACATATCTTGGTGTGTTGGTGTTGCAATTAGTTTCTAACCCGGCTCCAAAGCGAATTTCGCGACAAATGCGACTGATGCCGTTGCAGCTGCCAGCAATAACCTTCTTCTGCTTCATCAACACTACACTACACCTCGTACTTGTATTTGTATTTGTATTTGCTATGAGCGACTCGTACAGCAAAGTAATGCTGCTACAACTGCCTTCGAAGTTTTATAGCCTGATTTGTTGAAGACAACAGTAATAGCAATAGCAATCGCAATAACGCGACCAACAACAAACATTAATAAATATTGTGCTGCATCATTTGACGTGCCAACGCTAGCAGCATTTGCTGTCAGCCGCAAAGGTGTGCTTTGAAGTCTTTATTGGGCCATTAAGTGGGCCAAAATCAGATGTGCGATATACCACGAGTGAGTCGATAGGCAATATAGAGTGCATGATATGACGGTGTGAGTGTGCGCCAGTCAGTTAGTGAGTGGGTGTTGGCGCTGTGGCAAAATAGCAACAGCAACAGCAACAGTAAAAGCCAAAGCCAAAGCAATAACTAGTGAGTGACTTTACAGATGTGCCGCTTAGATGCGAGCGCCATGCAGACAAAGAAATGTCATGTCAAATGTGTGTTGTATGACAATAATTCAATGAGGAGTGCGCCAAGCAAAAAGGGCTCATATTTTTTTATTTTACAATATACCAAGAAATATTGTATTTTTATTTTATTTTTATATTCTTTTTTTCTTTTTGATTGTTTTGTTTCCTTTTTATCTGGCGTCTTTTCTATTGCGTCATACGATCCTTAATCCATTTTCCATGCACCCGCCTGGCAGTCATCGATTATGAAATTCGCATTCAAATCTCATCTATTCCATGTGTCTCGTCGCACACGGCTCGCTGGCTCGCTGGCTGGTTGCTTGACTATTTGGTTGGTTGAATGGCTGTGTCTAGGCGACTAGGCCATTTGGTAGGTTGGTTGGTTGTTTGTTGTTTGTATGTTGTTGACTTGACTTGACTTGACTGGCTGGCCGCCTGCTGTGCGCTGCCCAGTCACACCATCAATGCGGCATTTTGGGGCAAGCGGGCAGTAGCGCAAAATTTTTCTGGTTTACGGCGAATATCTCAAAGCAAACAAAAAAAAAGCAAAAACAAAAACATTTAAAGAAGAAAACAAAAAAACTTAAATAAAGTCAAAATATGCAAAGCGTTCACATGCGACAGCGGCAGTTGGCAGCCGGCCGTACACGCCCAGCTGAATTACGAGTGGCACGGTTGGTCTTCCTGTGACGGAGCCAGAACGCACTTGGGGCAAACACATACATATACTACTCAGTCATAGACACTGGTGGAAGCAGAAACTTGTAATGGAGGGTTGCTAAGTTTAACTTATTTTATATAAACTATGAATTTTTATTTTTTTGTTTGTTTTTGGATTCATCGTTTTAATTATTTTAAAGTTATGTTGTATCATATGGGAAATTGCAAGGCCGATGAGCTAGCCAGAGGGGGTACTAATCTTCCACTGTTTGAAATCAGAGACAATAATGGAATCCCTATGCCAACTTCCAAATTAAAGATAAAAAACAATATTCCTCAGGAAGCCAATAGGTCAACGTGTTTTACAACCAGGCTAATTTGGCCGGAAATAGATAAGAAAAGATCAAGAGGTAGGCACTCTTCCAGGCAAGGAATATTTTCGTATGAATACTGCAGAAGCTATAGAGGCGAGGAAAAAACACTAAAACACTGAGTAGACGAAGGTTGTCCATTAAAGCTACTCGTATACAGTAAGATTCCCGTGTTAAACAGTGGCACCTTAACGGGCCTACATGATCTAAGTGAGTTGGCTACTCTAAGCCGACTGCCACAAAAAACATAACCTAACTTTTGATGACATGGGGCACTGTGGATTTTAAAATTTAACTTAATTTTTTAAAGAATCGGGAACGAAATTAGTTTAGTGCAATATTCTGTATTCAAAATTCTGTCCTCAAAATTCCTGCTGTTCAAATTCTTTTCGGGACACTCTCCCGCTCAAGAGAAAGAGCTTTGACGAAGTTCTCAATGATTTGTGTTGTATACTAAAAAAATGCCCGCTTATGGGAGGTGTCCGTTAGGAGAGAGTACACTGTATATAGTGTAAAATGACATTTTTAAGAAGAACTAAAGAACTACAATAAAAACATTTATAATGAGAAAAGGTGCGGGTATTTAGCTATGCTTAACTATTTTCATCAAGTTTTTTCTAATAGCGGTCGCCCCTCGGCAGGCAATGGCAAACCTCTGAGTGTATTTCTGCCATGAAAAAGTTCCTCACAAAAAATATCTACCGTTCGGAATCGGCTTGAAACTGTATGTCCCTCCATTTGTGGAACAACATCAAGACGCACATCTCAAATAGGTGAAGGAGTTCGACCAAACAACCAAACAGGGTGTACGGGCCAAGTATATATATATATATATACATATACAACTATTTTTATCGTAACCAACTTCAATATTTTACATTCTCCCGGTACAAGTAAAAATATGTGTATAAATATTTTAGCAAAATATAACTAAAGGTGAACTTGAACATGTACAAAAAGTTTTCGTTGGTTCTGCTCGAATGGCCCTTCGTTTTTATGACTCCTTGCGTTCGTACTATCCCAGAAGCCAGCTTAACAGTTTGAAATCTCTGCATTCTCGGCATTCTATTTAGTATTTATCTTTCGTCTTTGATGCTATTCAAGGTATTGTGGCCCTTTTCTCTTGAGCGAATATTCCGTAATATCCCATCTAGAGTGTCTGGTAATTTAGACTTTTTCCATATTGGCTTTTTTGGAACTCTGCATGCAATTAATGCACCCACTAAGAGAGCTCTAATAGAATTCAATACTAACTACAAATCTGTTGGGATCGAATTTGCTTCCTCGAAACACTCTTCCGTTAAACCTCATCATTAGGTCATCAATAACTTTTTTACATATAATGTTTTGTTAATATATAATTTCTTTTTAGGGAATAAAATTATTTCTTATTTTTTGTTAAATCATTTGTAGTAGTCTGTAAGACATTGTTTTGGTTGACTAATTTTTGTTCCAATAAATAAATAAAATAATAAATATTTGTTGTTGTTGTAGCAACATAAGCATTCCCCATATATCTACGGGGAATGCCGCTGCAGTGGCAGTCTTTGACCGGATATATACCCGGGTCGATCCTATAACGTAGAACCGACTGTCGCAGAACCGCAACAAGTCGACGCATTTAGTTGCTTTTTGGTAAGAACAGTTTTCCCTACCTCTAAGAAGTATATAAATAGAGGTGTTCAAAAGCCCATGAAATGTGCCGAGATTCATTCTGTATGAGGAACGCAAGGCGACATGAATGATTCGTATGTTGACAAAATCATCTTCGACCGATATAATGTATCTTAGCCGCATTGTTCGCCCACCCGTAAGTAATATTTCATTACAATAACATATGGGCTGAAAAGTCCCGGGCCTAATAAAGAAAACAGTTTTTTTTGTTCAAAATTAGCTTTATTCATCAACGTAATTTCCATCAAGAACAACGCACTCATTACAGCGCCGCTCTAAAATTTCAATACCACTTTTGTAGAACGATTTATCTTTTGCCACGAAATAGGCCTCAATTTCAGCGAAATAGGCCTCTTCACTCGAGCGAAATTACTTACCAGAGAACATTTTCTTAGGTCTGAGAACAGCCAGTAGTCGCTGTTGGCCTCCCATCTGGTGAATGCGACTGATGTGAGAGCAATTCGTAGTTCAATTCATGTAGTTTTGCCTTTGTTTTGATTGACTTGTTTTTGGTCAACAGTGAGCACTTTGAATAGAGCTTTATCATAGTCAAATGCTCATGCAATATAAAACCAACACGTTAGTTCGCACTAGTATCACATTGTTTTGATCCAGAATAAGAAGTTCCTACTCTAGCGCTCGAAAATCAAGTCCATTTCCATGAAAATTCATCTTAGTTAATAGGCGCTTGCTGCACATATTGAACTTTACGAGTTAACTCGTTAGTTAAAACGTTTCCCCGACAGTCGGTTCTACGTTAGCGCAACGATCTGAATTTGAAGTCGGCCAAAGATTTTCATTTCAGCAGCATTTTTCAAATATTTATGGGCAATGTTTTATGCTCTTAAAACACCAACAAGAAGCTCTTCCAATAAACTCGAGCTTACTAGTTCTTAAACTCTAATCCTTAGCCTCTTCGTCGCTGAGTATTTTCTCTTTATCGTGTCACAGGTCGGAGTAGATATGAATCAAATATGTCCCAGTCTAGTAAAATTACTTACTTCTAAGAATTACAAAGCCTCCAAGAGGTCTCCCCCTCCACAATATATGCACGCTTATCGTCGACCACTATGCAAGTTAGTAGTACGCGGTGGCGCTTTGCCGGCTGTGCCAAACATCTGGCAGACGGACAACATACGTATAGCTATCGCGGGCGGGTAAGTACTTATCCGGTGAAGGGAGGCATCTAACGCTTGGCTGAGAAGTTGAGGTTGTGCGGCGCATGAACTTTGGCAGAAAAACTTGTTGGCTGTCTAGCTGACTGCCGCAGCAGCTAATACCTCATAATAGCTGCAAAAGCCCTGGGCTGAGAGTGCACTGAAGTACGCGCGCGTGTGTGTGTATGTTGTGAACTGTATGCGTTTGCTGATCAATGGGCTGATGGTTATTTGCTTGGCTTCGCTGCTGCGCTCACCACGGAAGACTAGCCGCCAACAAGCAACTGTCGGGCGAGGCGGACAGTCAGCGCGGCGTTGGCATTTTGTAATGCATTGCGTACAAAAGTTGTTGCAAAGTTTGCAATGCTTAGTTGCAGCTGCGCGCTGAATGCAATTGCGATGACTCACTCGCAAGATAGCCAAGCTGAAGCTAAATATGTGGCTGGCTGACTGGCTGGCTTGCTGGCTTGTATTGCGGCTGTTTGTCATGTTTTCATGGGAGTTTTCTACTTAGGAAGGTGGCAGCGGTGGCGGCAGAAAATAACAGATGATGCCAACAAGCGTAATAAAAGCGACAACAACACCAACAGCTAGGAAAACAACAACAATAATAATATGTAGTAACATCAATAATAACAATTATGACAAGCAGAACAACGGCTGGAACAGCAATGTGAGCATTGAAAACAAAAACAAAAAATGCGAAACAACAAAACTTACAACAAAAAGCATTAGAGCCACAACAAATAAGATTACGCGCAATCGCTTTGGCGACTAGGAAAAATGTGGCAGCCAATCCAACCACACCAAAGCTAACCAAACAAATTCCAATACAAAGCGAACAAAACAGCACAACTCCAATGGCACCAAGTCTCTGGGCTGGTGGTGGCTCTATGCCTGGCAGCTCGGCTGCTTGGCAAATTCAGTTGTGCGATTTCATCGCAATCATTTGTAATCGTGCGCAAATAACAATTACAACAATAACGTCAAACGTCAGCATACAACTGCAATAACAACACAAACAATAATAATAACAACAGCAACAACAAAACTAATGAGAATGAATACTTAAAGCACCAACCATCAAAACATGCTACCCAACAACAACAACAACAACAACAACAACAACAACAACAACAATGAAAATAAAAACTAAGTAAAAAGAGTACAAAAATCATCAAAATCAACCATAAAAATCATATTGCAATAATATGAGTAGTTGTAATAACAGCAACAACAAGATAATAAAAATGATAACAACGTAAGAACTATTTATTATGTGTGAACGCGGCTTTCGGTTAGTGAGATGAATTGGACCAATAAAAAAGGGGCAAGAACGACATATTGAGGTTATGCAACATGAAAAGATGCTGAACGAGATTATTAAATTAAAGTTTTGAACAAGTAATTCCACTAATAAAGAAACAAGTGTAATTTGGATTTATCTTCGAGATATGAGGTTGTTGTTTTTGGGTTTGCTAAATTTAAAAGTTAGCATTTTCATTGCACACAGGCACGTATTTGCTTATGGAACAGTTGTTTTTGGTCGCATAACGGAATCGAGTTAGATATACCAGACATGTGCCTACCCAAATAATCAGAGACGAGAGAAGAATTAATTTAGCTGTGTCTGAATATTCCCAAATCCGCTCCATAACTCGAATACAATTCGATATTTAAATGGAGCCAAGCCCTCACGCCAGACCCAAGGAAGGTTGATCATAAAATTGAGCGCCTATGTTAGGGTAAACAATGTTTTGAATAGCTTTAGTAAAATTAAGTCAATACTTATTTATTTCCTGTTATTATATGTTATTACTATTTTTTTCTTGTTTACTTCGCTCGGAAGCATAGGGTCTCAACAATAAGCCAAATATTCTTTGGCCGACTGCGACCTCTACTCCTTTACGGGCTCCAGTTCAGTGCCTATCCCGTGATGCTATCTGGTGGTTTTCTAAGCGTAAGACCTATTCATCGTCACTTTATGCGCTTGATTTGCCATACTATGGGCTCCTCATTCGTTGATCTCCACAGCGCGACGTTGCTGATGGTTTTCGGCCAGAATATTCTACAGATGATGCAGAGACATTTATTGACGAAAAATTGTAGCCTCTGTGTGATGGTGTTAGAGATCAGCCAAGTTTCCTTTCTGTCCAAAAATACTGACTTCGTATGTTAGCTGAATATTCGCAGTTTAGTTTTGCGAACTCTCCTATATTGTACGCATTCACCCGAATGCTGTCCTTGCTTTGTTTAGCCTGCAGTTGACGTCTTCATCTGCTTCGCCAATTCCACCGATTCCAGTTCCACCAATTCGACAAATTCCACCGGGCAACTTCAACCATTATAAAGGATTTTCCAATAACAGGTGTTATTTTGAATGGGATTGCGCTATCGAGAGATGATTAACGATTTTTTATGGCCGGAATTGGATGATATTGATCTGCACAACGTTTTCTTTCAACAAGACGGCACTACGTGCCACACAAGCAACGACATCATTGATCTTTTAGGGGAAAAGTTTCCTGACCGTATTATCTCTCCAAGAGGTGATCGTAATTGGCCACCAAGATCTTGTGATTTAACACCTTGTGACTTTTTTCTTTGCTGCCACAGCCCAGGGTCGATCAAGACCTCAAAGATGGAACTCGTGAGGCTATCGAGGACATAGGGCAGCCACTTTGCAATTGGGTCATGGAAAATTTCATGAAAAGGATAACATCTGCCTAATACTATTTTCCACTATTAACGGCATACCTTCCTCTTTATAATGAAATAAACATTCGATCACTTATATTAAAAAATAGCATTTTTCTTTGAATATCAACATAACACCTCTTATTAGAAAACCCTATATATCTTGCTTTATTGCGGTTGAGTCGCACAGCCTTTGTCTCTGCGTTGATGTCCTATTGACCACTTTTGAGTGCATGTCAGTGAGGTTTTGAAAGAGGAGGGAAATGCCATCGGCGAAGTCCATGTCCTCAAGATATGTGGTGAGGCTCTATACGACGCCTCTTTTGTACAGGGTCATTGGCTCATGACGTCCTCTAGGACGATGGCGAAGAGAAGTGGCGACAGGGAACAACCTTGCCTTACGCTGGAACACTGTAAGTTCGTAGTTCTCATAAAGGGCGAAGCGGTGGCGGATGAGGCGGAGTATCTTAGCGGGAACTCCTTTTCTACTCCACGCCAGCCATATTGAGTCTCGTTTGATGTGTCGAATGCTTTTTAAAGCAAAGCTAAATGTTGTTATCTGTTATTGTATGTATTCATAATTTCGAAAGTGGTCACTAAGTAAAAAAAGTGTGTTTCTTATTCACTTGACATTACATTGCCTTAATCTAAATACCTTTTCTAACATGTTTTAAGTAATTATGGAAAATTAACCGTCGAAGTCATTTTTCGTTTATTAGAAAATTGTATGGCTCGAAAATAGCAAAAATAACAAATTAGTTTTATCAATTAGCCAACGCTGATATCCCACACGCTGAGAACCCCATTCCGACTTAAAGCGCAACTACAATATTTATTTTCACTAAGTCACTTGAAAATCCGCCGATAAGAAGAGCAAAAATATTTCAGAAAAAACTGTCACTTGGATGAAAATTAATGCATACAATTTTTAAAATATTCGCCTTATAAGGGGTTTTACAAAATATTATCTGATGATACAGAAGTTTACATTTTGGATCCTTCTTTTCCTCTTACTTGCTGCCCCATTTGGTTTTTGTTCACAGTTTTTATTTAACTTTCTATGCAACGGCGTTAGGTCTGACCCTTCGCATTCCAGTCTAGTACTTACCTGCTGATCTCTGTGCGCGGTGTATAGCCGAGCCAACTCCACTTGCGCTGAATGATTTCTTACGCGTGTGGTTTTTTTTTTTGGCATAGTTGGTGCAAGTTTCCGTTCGATTTCCAATTGTCTGACCAAAATGCGCAGGATGTACCTCAAGTTGTGGTTTGCAAACACTTGCAGGTTTTGAATGGGTTCTGCTAATAGACAACATGTTTCACAAGCATAGAAAAGGAAAGATTAAACATGTGAATTAGAGACTCGAAATTAGGTATGCACGCTGATTTGTTTGGACAACTACGCTGGTCGCAGACAGGTGAATGCGTTTCTTACCTTTCGCAGCCCTGTGAAAACATCACTTTTGCCTATCCTCTCTGCCGTGAATTGGCTGCCAAGATATTGAAAGCCGCTCTCAGTTTGTCAACGCTTTTCTCGCCAAATAGGGTGCCCTTGCTTGTTCGTCATTTTCTTGATTTAAAACATAGCAAAGTAATGGCGAGAGACACATAAATTCATACCTGCGTAATTGGCCCCTAAACTTCTGTTATGTATTTGGCCGATTTGGGAGAAATATACTCGGAAGCTTGCCATTGCTTACTGAGTGAGTACACCTATTAGAAAACCACTTTTTTGTTTTGCTGTTTCATGCACAGAGATTCGAACCTACGCACTCCCGAATGGTAGTCACGCACCAATCCATTCAGCAATCGCGACCGAGAAGTTGCGAGGGATACCTTTTATATTTTGTGCCTTGCAACTCTACGAATGATGAGCTATGAGTGAAATTTTAATCGAAAATTTTGTTGCTTTTATCAGAAACTTTCATACAAAACTTCCATGTACGAGCTTTATTTGTTCTTTTTTCAGTAAGTTGAAAACTACATCATTTAACAGAGCACTAGAAATAGTCTTAACGCGGAGGTGAGATAAGTCATTACATTGGGCTTCCATTTGAGTTAAAAATAAAATGAAAAAAGTAAAGGGTTTTAGGAATCGCTTATTTCTTAGACAATTACCAGAATTTTAAATAAACTAAGCGAGTTTCACAAAAAAAATCTATACAAAATTTTGTGCTTGCAATTAGTTGAGGAATGCAACTATGAAGGCTGTCCCCGTCAAACCGATAAACGAATCAGCCAAAAGGTGAGCTCATACACTTTCACTTATACATACGTACATATATTAGGTGAACGGTTTAACGGTTCAGCTAATCGACGATTTATTTAGGTGAGTACTTCAAACACACATACATATAGGCAACTACGTGGACTTACATAAGTAAACACATGTATACATATGTACATATACCCACATATACGGTAAGTAAGCTTATAAACGCAAACTTTTGTACATACATGAGTATGTATATATGTATATTTGTGTGTAGATTTGTATGCACACAAATATTTGAACGTTCACCAGATTACTGGCAATTTGGCAGTCGATCTAGTGGTAGCAGAAGCAACAACAATAAAAGCGCTGTGCTACCATTGCTCTGGTTCCGCAACGCGCTTGATGGTGGACAGCGTCCAAGTAAATTAACAAACAAAAAAATACGAAAAATAAAAATAAAATAAAAGCAAGAACAATGAAGTCTTCAAAACGTCGGCTAACATAAATTCCCATAATAACAACAACAAAACAACAACAATGAAAACCATAGCATCGGTAGCAGCAACAAGCACAAACAACAGCAACAAAGCAGGGCATTCAGAGCAGTAGCTTAATGGCAGCAAAAATTAGCAAAATTAGCAATATTAGAAAAATGGTAGCAGCCGCGAAACACGAAATTGACGAATGTACAAGCATGCATACATACGTACGAGTATGTACATTGCCATAAATTTGCATGTGCCAGTGTGTGTGTATGTGTGTATTTTGGGTTATAGGACTGTGTAAAAAATGAGTGGTAAAATGAGTGTTAAAAAAGCAATTATCAATTAGCCACTGTTTCACCGCAAATTTAACATACAAACATATATATTTTGCTGGTGTGACTGGTCAAAGGAAAACATAAAAAAAAACGCCAACAACATGAAATGAAATAAATTCAAGCATATTACAATAATACATAAAATATTTGTTAAAAACAAATTAAAAAGATGCATAGAAAAATAGTAAGAAAAATTGCTTTAAAATTGTTTTTTCTACGCCCAAAATATGAACGCGCCTTAATAACGCTTCAATATTACCATTATCGGACTACCGCGGGCGCCGCACCACTGCAGGGCAGGCTTTTGTTGGCTGTGGTCAGGGCCACCACAGTCTGTGTTCGTGTGTGTGTGTGCACCGCTCTCCATTGTATGGGCCGCTTCCTTCATACGCACACATTCATATACATGAAGCACACGCGCTGCTGTGAAGCGCTCACGTCGACGGCCACTTTGTTTCACATAATCGAAAGTGACCGCAACACAGCGGTTGCTGGCTCTGACCGCTGAATCCAACAGCTAAAAATAGTAACTGTAAAACTTTTGTACGAAATGTGCTACACAAGTGTACGCATGTGTGTGCGTGTTGGATGGTTGCTTAGATGAGCGCGCCTGCTACAGGTTGTAGCACCAAGTGAATGACGCGCCGCCACCCAAGCGGTAAGCGCACCGCGCACTATGATTGATGCCCTCTAAGCCACCCTAATACCTTTGTATTGTTATTGTTATTGTTATCATTTATGCGCCTAGTCGGTATTGTGTTGCAACTAAGTTAAAATACAATTTAAATGTGTGTACATTTGTATGAATGTGAAAAATTAGTATAGAAATTTCCAAATTTTTGCATGCCGCACGCGTCGCATTCATTCACATTCGAAATCTTTATATCTTTTCGCATACCGTACACATTTGGCCGCAATTTAGCCGAGGGCGTAACACACCGGAAGGGTAATTAGCTCACTTTCGTGAATCACGCCTTGTCAGTGCCAAATGTCTTAAGTTCGCTGACCATGGACGCTCCATCTAATGGCCGTCGAGGGAAGCGCCACACCATCATCCAGCGTGAAATTCTTTGCTTATTCAGATGGAAAAATTACATCGATAGCTAAAAGCATCGGCTTTCAAAGATTAAACCACTTATTTCTGCATGTTTGCATGTTGAACGCGCCACTTCCCATAAACGAATGCTGGTATTGAAACGTGTGTGGTATGATTGCTTGAATTGGTTGTTTGCTACACGCCATTAGATGCCTCTTATTTAATGTGTGCTGACATTGAATTTCAGTTTGTTAATTCAATTATAAAATTTTATTTTAATTCCAATTATCATTTCTCACTGGCTTCTTTAATTCACATCAAATATTGGTAAATGCAAATGGCAGGTGAGTTACTTTGCGGCGAAACAAATGCATTTGTGTGTATGTTCTGCAAACACTCACCAGCGTTTGAAGGTTAAGGGGAAGCGGAAATTTGGTACTATGGCCTACCTAATTAATTCGGTCGAAATTAGTTTGTTTTTTACTGTACTCTATATGCGTGAATAAATTGGCATTTTCCGCGCAAATCAGCATTTGTGTACATCATTTATCAATTTGAAATCATCATTAAATTTCAGCCACTTCAGCTGGCTGCCGTGGCCCACTTTTAATAAACCGTCTCTTACGTTGGTTGCCTGCTATATTTACCTTCACTTCACGCTAATCTATTTATTGGAGCACTCTTTCATTCCTGGCTTCTCTATATATCTCTCTCTCCTCCTCTCTCTCCCCCTTTTCTCTCTCTCACTTCTCTCACTCTGCTCTAATTCCACCTAGTCTCTACCGTTCTCGTCTCATCAGTGTTGGCGTTGATTTTGTAGCTGCTGTTGTCTTCTTCCTTTACGCCTTTTCTCCTCTGCGAATGCAGTAAACTGCGCTGCTATTGCTCCTCGTTTGCTCAGGAACAGCAGCAACGGCTGCTTTTGCTTGGTGATAAACCGCTAATCAAGGGATGCCAACCTTGACGAACTTCCTGTCTTAATCAAGCGTAACCTTGATCGCGAAAGAAATCACAACTTTTCGTGGTTTGATGCAATTACAGTTTTAAGGAGATGTTTATAGGCAGATGTCACGTAATGGCGTGTAAAGGGGTAAATGGAAGTTGCCAATGTGCATTTATTAATTTCAGTTTCATAAGCATCTCATTAATTTGAGATCTGAATAATAGCACAGGCATTGATCAGTTTTTTAAATGAATTTTGAAGTAAATTTTTCTCGCTGAAGAGTGATGAAGCTGATTGCATATGGCGCAGAATTAACCATCCAATTTTGTTTTTTCGGATAACCTTTTTTAAATGAATAAAAAAATAATTATATTTCACCTGTACACCGTTGATTGCTTGTCTGTTAACATATAAGTGTCAAATAGGATGAATGTCAACCCCATTTGCTAAAATTAAAAATCTTCTGATCGGATGACTAATTTTGCGCCACCTCTTACATATCTTTAAAAGTTGTAAATCTAGTTGAATTAAGACATTTTTCTGGCAGTAAATAAGAACTCAAAACATTTAAGGTGATGTCTAAATAAAAAAATGAAGAAAACTAAATAAATTTTTATTTAATTTGTTTTAAAATTTTGTTGACTTGATGTTTTTGTATTTGGAAATAACTAACTTAAAAATTTGCTTATGTTCAAAGCATATTTTTTCATAATCTCGAAATAGACTTAAGTACGAAAAAATTAAATTTCTTATAAACTTCTTGTGATAAGTATATATATATAATTGGCGAAAGCCTCCGATGCTAGCGCTGCACTACTTTTAGTTTGTATAATAATTTTATTGTTATGTAAACCTTTATAAAATAAAAAAAAAAAATAATAATAATTGGCGCGTACACCCTTTTTGGGTGTTTGGCCGAGCTCCTCCTCCTATTTGTCGTGTGCGTCTTGATGTTGTTCCACAAATGTAGGAACCTACAGTTTCAAGCCGACTCCGAACGGCAGATATTTTTATGAGGAGCTTTTTCATGGCAGAAATACACTCGGGGGTTTGCCATTGCCTGCCGAGGGGCGACCGCTATTAGAAAATTGTTTTTCTTAATTTTGGTGGTTCACCGAGATTCGAACCAACGTTCTCTTTGTGAATTCCGAATGGTAATCACGCTCCAACTCATTCGGCTACGGCGGCCGTAACATTGACCTATGCTTTATAAACGGATATATTACCCAAAACAACAGATAACTTACGATTATTCTTTTCAACCAAATGAAAGTAAAGTGAAAGGAGTTAAAAAAATTATTTTTGATAAAAATATACTGGAAACTAACTAATTTTCCACCGTTTGTAAGCTATTTAAGCGTACAATTAAGCAGTTACCTTTTATTTCTTGGCAAATACTCAATAATGATAGAGTGCAGGGTTCAGAGGCGTGACGTCAGATTGGTGCAGCTTAATGCCAAATAAGTTTGAATGTTCCTAATAGAATACTTCGATCTCCATTTCCATTTTGTTTTGCAGTTCCCAGACCTAATTACCTAAATTTAGCCCTTATTGCAAGACGATTTGAAAAGTCGGCTTTATATAAATCCTGATCTTGATTTTGCGTTGGCAAGGTCTTGGTTTAAGTCACTTATTAATTAAGTCTTATTACTTCTCTATCAAATAAACTTTCTATTTTATTTAGTCCTCAAGTTACTTTTAAGTAATCTTTTAAATGCAGTCAGTAAGTTTTGTTACCAATGACTCCAATAAAGAAAGAACAAGAATGAACGTAAAATAGGTTTTGTTTTGTTTACAGGAAAATTTTATGGAATCAGAATTTTAGGAATAATAAAATGTTGTGAATCACATCAATCTTGGTCAGGTAACTTAAGACCTTGTTAAATAAAATAAATTTAATAATTTCCCATATCTAGACCTCCTTAGTGGATAGGCAGGTAGGTTGAAGCGGTTGCCCTATAGAACACACTCCGGCTCATAGTCCATTGTGCTGCCGTATAAGGAACTTGTCCTTGTCTATCTTAAAACCAGTGTGCACTTTTCAAAAATTTTAGAAGATCTCTGATTTCCGAACAACTGAGATCTCTCTTCTTTACAAAATGTCTACTTAAAATATTAAATCTAAGTCTGGATAGAGCAGGACAATGCCACAAATCATCTCTTCCTTCTCCTCATCTATACAGCTTCTGATTCATGTGCTTGCACACCCATCCTAACCCTCTCCGATTACAGGTTTGTAAGGATATGCCTAAGTCATTATCTATGTACCCATCGGTGATTTTGGTACATAGTTTCGCTAGTTCATCGGCTCTACAGTTACCCTCAATGTCACAATGGCCAGGAACCCATGTTACCTTTAGTTGAAATGTCTCTGCCGTCTCATTAAGAAGTGAGCAGCATTTTATGGCTACCTTGGAGGTTATCGACTTCTATGTGAGGGATTTTATCGCCGCCTGGCTCTCAGTGAATATCATCTCCGGGTAACACATCACACTGTACCAGTGTCATGGCTTTCGTTATTGCCTGAAAGACACTACAATAGATGGTGAAGCCGAGAACTGAAGGAGATCCCCAGAAGCCTGGAATATACATCTCCGCCCACTCTGCCCTCGAGCTTACATCGTCCCGGTCCCACTCTTCCCATGAGGGTGGGTCGTGAACGTTGTAATGGCAAGTGTAGGTGAGAGTGTACATATAGTCCATCAGTCTTAGAAACTCCAAAATGCCAGCCAGGATTTTACGTGGCCGAAGTCCGTGTTTAACCACTTATTTGAAGTGTTCAGCCTTATTGCCGAACTAAGCGCGATATATACGAGTATTGGCCTTAGATCTACCGGGAGGAGGTTTAATGGATAATCTATGCAAATTTTCATACTCTCTTTAAAGTTTGCCTTCTTTTTAGCTTGACTCAGTGGAGAGAACTCAGTATGCATCACATGAGAGAAACGAGGAAAGAGCTTTTAATATTTCATTGTTCCTTTGATGCCGTATAAATAAGTTAATTTAGAGGAAATCATAAGCTATGAAGTAAATTGAATTTGATTCTGTGATTGAGTGCCTTTCTGTGCAAAGAAATACATCTCAGATCATTACGAAAGACATGCCATTTGCTTATGGGAATCTTTATCTACGAAGCGCAATGATTAATGGGATTTATTCAAGCAAAGTACAGCGTAAACTTAAGACGATCAACCCGCAGACCTGCTTATTGTGGCGACGATTTCAGGCAATCTTGGACAAATCGAAATAATTTTATCTTCTGGAAAACCGAAAATCATGTGTGTAAAAGAAAGAAAAAAACAAAAATGATTAGATTAGCATCTGCGAGTATTTTGAACAACTTAGACGATTATATTGGTATGCTTAAGACAAGCCCAAGTTGGCTTTCGAGAATGCTCAGCCAACTTCAGAAGCAACAGCGCGTTTAGTATTGACAGCTGATTTTGAGTCTGGGTAGGCAGAAAAAAAATGAAGTTGTAAAGCGGGTTATTACTGAAGATGCAACTTGGATTCATCATGTTGAACTTGAGTCAAAGTAGGAATCTATGGAGAGGCACTAAAATAGTGCATCACCACATAGCAGTTCAATGTGTCCCAAGAAGCTGGAGATATTAGAGCTACTGATTCTTTAGCTTCAGAAGTCATATTATTAACGGATTATAAAAAAGGTGTAAATTACACCAAACTCGTTTCAAAGGATTATATTGCAATTAAGACGTACTTTCAAGATATTATGAGAAATTCGCTGAGATTACACCGGGCAAATACTATCTCCATCGCTGATCTCTGGAGTATGACAAAGCAGGTTTCTCTTCATCTCGAAATTCGGCTACGAAAATGGAAATAAATTGGACGTAGAAATCTGAAGCCTCATGGAGATATTGCAAAAGCAGCCTTGGACTGGTGTAGGCAACTAATTGAAGTAGAAGCGCTACAAGCAAGGCGTTCATAGAGACAAATAAAATTTCTAGCGTTAAATAAGTCCAACTTTAACTTGTTTGATGTGAAGCTCTTTGCTCCTCCTAGGAACCCAGGGAAATATAGATATATATATATATATAGACTCACGGATCGACACGACTGTTGGGTCTGGCTTCTGAACGTCAAATTGTGGTTTTTATTTTACAGAATATTTTACTTAACTTTTGAAACGCTCTTAGTCATTGAGAAAAAAGAAGGAAATGGAGTGCGGTATGACCGTTTACAAAGTTACGTTACGTTGGCTGCACAGATTAGCAAAGACTTAGTCGTATTATTTCCAGTAGCCGATTTATTTTCAGTAATAAAAAAAAGAGGTTTGAGGAAACAATTTTACTGATGGCGATCAATTGAGTTATTTCTATGCACATAAACTTTGTGAAAGATATGAAAATGTATATTAGGCTTATAGGATAAAGTATTAGAAAATAAATATAATTTCATAAATATTTAGCTCTCTTCTTCAACAAAATTGCCGGATCTTTTCTTGTACTCTATAGACACCTTAAATTGGCTCGTATGTACTTCCGTTAACATCTCAAAACGTAGAAAGCTTGAGCTATTCGTACCATTTTTCTCAATAGCAGAATTGCCAATCACTTAGCAAACTATTGGCAACCCCGCGTATTAACCCATTAATGTCATTTGGCGATCAAAGTAAATCAAACTCAATCTTTAACTTACTTCGTAAACTTTGTCCAATTTCTCCATGTCTTGCACCAGCAGCGTATTTGCTTTTTCACATTCTACTCATTGTTTGTGTTGACTATGATTGCCGCTCTTACTGTGCTGCATGCAAACCAAATAACAAGCGAAAGGTGAATGTTTTTTATGGAGCAGCCGAAATGCTTATTGACTTTAAAATTTGGCATTTTTATTTCTTTTTATTTGTGTACGGCAGTATTTGGCCATTTGCGAATTGAGTGTCCTGACAGAAGTTGCTAGATTGTGTGTTAGTATGTGCACTTGTAATATAGGGTGTTCTTTTTGAGACTGGCTATTATGAAACTTGAATTGCTGTGTACACCATTTCTTAGGTTAGGCTTGGACGTGCTTCTACGCCAATTTGTGGTAGTCGTCTTAATGTTATTTCATTAAATGAGAGGATTTTTGTTTCATGAATGGTAGAAATTTTTTTATGAGCAGCTTTTTCAAAGCAGAAATACATTTAGAGGTCGGCTTTTGACTGCTTAAGTGTGATCGTTGTTGTGAACTTCTTTCTTACATCATTTGGTATTTCATTATCCAACGCGTTAGGGCAGTACTTGTTTTACCAATAAAAATATTCTAAATCCAGTACCGCCCAAGATATTTAGAACAATCTCATCTGCGCCACGGCACGTTAAAAACTCAAGCATATTCAAAGACCTTCAAACACCTATGGCGCCTGAAGAAAAAAAAACAGCAGTGAAAAATATCTCAACAAATTTCAGTCGGTCTCTAAACCAACTCCCTTAGACCCTTGCTGACCCCTATCGATACTACTACTGTGAGTTTATCTGCTACTCCTCGATAAATTATTTTATTTTAAAACTCATTGATCTGGCTGACACTTATATTCCTATGACCATCAGTATCATTCAAGAACGATCAGCCAAAGTATCTTAGCCTAATGGCATGCCAGGCAGGGCTGTGACAAAGAAAATGTCTGACAGACTTTTCCTCCTCCTCATTCTTGCAGTTTCTGCAATAGCCGAAATATATTCAATCTGTGAGCATGTCGACATAGTAGACAGCGGAATTTTATCAAAACAACTAATATGACATTAACTAACTAAGTAGCACTTGACGGCCCATTTGGGTCAAATTCTTTTGGTAGCATTACGTCTATAATGAGCATATCAGACTACAATTTTCATATAAATAGGGAGGCGAGTGGTCGTGCCCTCTCCGCTAATTTGTCTGCCTTAAAATTCCCTGGTATGTCACTATGCCCTGCCAGCCATATCAAATGGATGCTGAAATATTCCGTCAGCTTTCATCATTGCCATCATTAGTGACATTTCCGCCAAGAGATTCCATTGTCGCTTTTCAATCGGAGTAAAAAAATATACCAGGCGTGTTAAAAAAATAAGGTGAATTTTCAAATTTCACGGGTTTCGTATTCGTAGACTTCTCTAAAGGTAGTCAAATGTTTGCCTAACCAGATAGCTACCGCATTAACCCTTTGCCTTGAAACAATGTATGGGAAACGTGATCCCACTTCAAAAGTGAAAAGCTCGTATCAGACACGTGATGTCTTGTTCCGGCCAAGACATATGACCTCGTATCAAAATCGAGTTTGTTTTTATTCACGAGAAAAACTTTCAATCGTCGCTCGATGCATTAGGCACAGGGTTCTCCTTCTTCTTAAATGGCGCTATAACCGCTTACGCGATTTTGGGCGAGTTTAACAAAGCGCGCCAGTCGTTTCTCTCTTGTGCTAACCGGCGCCAGTTGGACACACCAAGTGAAGCCAAGTCCTTCTCCACCTGATCTTTTCAACGCAGATGAGGCTTTCCACTTCCTCTGCTGCCACCAGCTGGTACGGCATGGAATACCGGAGCGTCTGTACCTATTCGGACGATATGACCCAGGTAGCGTACGCCACAGTGATTAGAAAGACACCAAACCCAACTTTATTGTCAAGCGTTGATCCAGCAGTAAACGCAACGGTGAAAAAAGCCAATAAATTAAATTTATATTTTAAAACTTGATTAAATTTAGTTATAAGCGATTCAGTAAATAAACCCCATGTTCTTAAAAAGCAAAAAAATAAAAATTTAACAGCGCAAACTTCTATGGTGGCCGACTGTATGCCATAAATAATTACATTTTCGATGAGATTTTGGCACAGCGCAGTTTAATGGCCTTCCGAAACTCGCCTTTCAGTTCAGCTATTGGCTTTGTATTATTGGAGCCTTTCCTTTGTAGGCGCATCTTTTATTTCAAAAATCTCCACAACGAAAAGTTCAACAGTGTTGCAACGCATGTGTTGCATGGAATTCTCTCTGTTTCAGTGTACACTCATAACGGCTTTCGGACAACTAAGTGCTTTATTCGACTAACATGAAAAAATGCCGCTAAATTCAAACTACACATAAACTTGTAGCTGACCCTAATAGTGGACCCTGTACAAGCGTTGGCATCTATGCAACTTTGAAGATGTTATATTCATGCTGTGTAGGTAGATTGCAAGTGGCAGATAAAACAAAGCGCAAACGTACCAACACAAACTTACTGTGCATTCGATGAATTTCTAATAGCACTTTGCACCTTTGAAGCCCGTTGAAATGGTCATTAAGAAAACCACCAGTGGCCGGATTAGCGCTGCTTCAATTTTTATTACTTCATTGCATCCGCTCACACCTCCTGCGGTTGCTCTAATTGTCAGGCGTTGTTTGACTTGATAGTTTTGCCGGCGCGACTGGATATAATTTACTTGTGAATGCCACTGTCCCTGCTCTCGCCCCGTGCAATCAGCACATTGGTATGGCGGCAAGCCTTCATGATGACGCAAAAGCCCACTTGTCCATTCATCTTCAGCATCAAATAGGAGCGATACATTTTCGTGATACACGCGCGTGCAGAGTCGAGTCATTTGTATGGCTGTAAGCATATACATACATACTCGTACATATACGTGCATGTGTAGTAGTGAGTGTAGCCTATTAGTTGATTAGTCAATCGGTCAGTTAGTTGGTCAGTCAGTCAGTGAACTGTTGCATTTAAGGTAAATTTGTATTTTCTGATACTTCATTCCTTTCGATTTTTTTTTGTTTTCTTTCTAATCATCATCTTTGTTATTGTTGTTGTCTTGGCACCTTCTCTCGTGGTGTCATGTATGTATGTATTTGTTGTTTTATTTTTGCGGCGCGCATCATTGTACCGTTTTATGGATACTCATAAATAAACGGCAAATCATTGCTGACTCTGCGGTCGCTCTTTTTAGATGAGATGTGGCTGAGGAGTTGGCGTGTTGGGCAGCTATTTTTACAACTCATTTGTTTCCGTAGTTATTGTTGTCTGTTTTGTATGAAGCGACCGACCGTCCACATATGAATGCCCGTAGTCGAATTTGGTTTAAGTGCATATGTATTTGCTGTTTTTCCCGTGCTTTGTTATTATTGTTATAATTTTGTTGTAGAATGTTGCCTGTTGTTGTGGAAGCATCTGCTGTTTGTTGCTCAAGCCGCTGAGACGATTTGTCTAATGAACCACTTCTCATGGCAACTCACACGAACACGTATATATGTATACACGAGTATGTATGGGTGCTGTTGAATCTCACACACATCTGAATAGGCTTACTTTATTAGTTATAATGTTGTCATCCTTAACCGCAGCAAGTTGTAGTAATTAAAGTAATGTTGCAGCCTCACAAAGATGTTGTGTTGCTACACGAAGCAGTATTATCAACGTATACAGTTGCTGTAAACAAATTCACCCAGAATTGTAAGAATGATCGATTCTCTAATGTGGGTGGCTAATATGGAGCCCGCATTACCAAATTTACAGTTTTTATTTTGTATCTTAAGAGATTTTCAATCAAGTTCACCATACGAGGCTTGCCTCTTATATTTTGCGCCCAATAATGAAAACGCAGTAAAATAATAATGAAAATGGCTTAATTTTTTTAATCAAAATATTCTCCTTGGAAGTCAATACACTTCTGCATTCGGTTGAAGCAACTTATAAATCACTTTCGCTACTCAGAAGTTAATATCTTTAAAGCTCGTTCATGCGTTGAAAAACGTGGACCTCGCATTTTATTTGTGATGTTCAGCAACAAAAAGAAGTCTTTGGGTGCCAAATCAGGGCTGTAAGGTGGATAAAGCATTATTTCGATCTTTTGAGTGCACAAAAACTCTCATTTGTGAGCCGATACGTGAGGGCTCGCTTTGTCTTGGTGAAGGATGATTCGTCTTCGGCGGTTGGTCTTCCTTAATGGTCCGAAAACTTCTGGAAAACAAATGGTTTTTTACCACTCAGAATTGAATATTTTAAGTGTAACAGTGGTGTATTTTAAGTGGTAACGTTGACATTACTAGATTTTCTGAAAAAAAACAGGCGACCCTTTGCTTTAAGTTGCTTCTTCTACGAACGACTTTGGTTGTATTAAACTCGTCTTGGAACACTCATACTGTCCATTGGTGCTTTGTTTCCGGCCTATGTGCATAGATGATCAAATACTTCTCAGCTGTTACGGCGTCATGATCAACCGCGGCTGAATTTCCTCAAAATTTTTTTCACATCAATCACGAGTCTTTTTTTTTTGAGAATTGCCAAATTATGCGGTATCCAGAGAAAACTTTTTGACGACCAAATATTCTTGCTACATTATATGTATGCTAGTCTCACTAACGTCCAAGGATGTTTCTACCTCGCGATGTCTCACATGACGATCTTGCGTTATCAACTTTCTTGCAAAACAACCGTTTTTAGATAGTCTTCACGAATTTCATCATGTAAAGATAAACAAACACATTTGAGCTCGTTTTATCAGCGTTTCACAGTTGCTAAGTTTAGTGCTTCAACGCCGAAAGACTTAGTAAGTTGATCAATGCACTATCGTCTCAATCGTACGATCAATGCACGAAAATGTTGAAGAATTAATTCCATGAAAGGCCGCCGTAGCCGAATCGGTGATGCGTGACTACCATTCTGAAGTGTGTAGGTTCGACTCTCTGTGCATGAAACACCAAAATAACAGAAAGCATTTCTAATAGTGATCGCCTCGCGGCAGTCAATGGCAAGCCTTCGAGAATATTTCTGCCATCACAAAAAATATCTGCCGCTCGGAGCCGCCTTGAAACTGTAGAACAACTATTTGTAGAACAACATCAAGACGCACGGCATATATAGGAGGAGCAGCTCGACCTGACACCCAAAAAGAGTGTAAGCGCCAATTATATAAATATAATTTAATGAATTTATCAACTTACCGAAAAAGAACAAATAAAGCTCGCAATTGAAAACGTTATATGTAAATGAATGCTAAAAAATACCAAACATTTCTATAAATATATCGAATTGTAGCTCATCACACGTAGTGTTGTAAAGGCAGATGCAACCCTCGTATGAGCTCCAAAACATCACATGGCTGTAGTACTCATCATCATCAGTGCGCAGGTGAACACATATCTGCCAAAAACTGTTCACTAGAATGCTTAAATAACCGCTTTATGAAATGAATTCATAAAGAAAAGGGCGAGTCCACCTCGAAATTGTACATACAAAAGTTAGGTGAGAGCCAGATAGGTTGCAAGTACATCGCCTTTACCTCTTAAATCCAGATGATACTTCTTTGTCGAACCAACTGCAATTTTCGCTTTGAGTCTGTTTCACATATCTTTTCAAACTGATATTTTAATGATGTAGAACTAATTGAAAAGTTGAAATAACTGAAAATTTAAAACAGCAGAAAATATTTAGTCGAAAACAAAAATAAAATTATAGTTATTGTATATCGAGAACGTTTGGTTTCATATCAAAAACGGGCCCATCGATGCCTCTTAAAAGTAACTGACTCTATAAAAAATAAAAGCAATCATTTAGTATTAAAAAATGTGTCCTCAATATTATTTATATTTCTGGCCTTGGACCTTCTAGTGTTCTCAGGTGCCATCTGACATTACCATTAGAAATTTTGCCATACCTTCTCATGAACGATTAACGAGTTAAGTTTGCAATGATGAATTAAAATAATTATACATCAATCAAGCACCATCCTTGATATTCTTATTTATACTAGTAGGCGCAAAATTAATCATCCAATTTTATTTTGAATAACTTTTCCACTAAATAAAAAAAATATTTGATGGAAATCCATGATGGAATGAATGAGTGATGGAAATCTTTATTTTAATCTTTACGCGTTCCATCGTTTGTCTATTTGTATACTTTCGATAGGGTGATTAATTTTGCGCCACCTTGTATAGTTTTCATTTGACAAAAAATCAACAAACAGAGCAACTTGCAACTTTATTTACAATGACTTTCGAAAGCCTTCGACAAAGTCTCGCGCAGAATCTTAATTAAAACACTTACTTGTTTGCATTCTGCTTTTCTGCAATGGATAAACTCTTATTTGTACAATATCCGCTGTGTTATAACAATTAATGGCATTTCATCTACTCGCTTTGCTGCCACCTCTGATGTTCTGCAAGGAAATATCTTGGGACCGCTCTTATTTGTGTTATTTATTAATGGCACCAAAATTAAGAAAAAGTTTTTTTCTAATAGCGGTCGCCCAGCAGCAGGCAACGGTAAACCTTCGAGTATATTTCTGTCTCTCATTTGCTAAATTTCTACTTCTGACCTTAAGCACTTCTCAGCGATCAAGACTCAAGAGAAAGCCATTAACCTTCAAACCGATTTCGATTGGCTTTAATTGTGGTGCCAGAAATCGCGTCTTTCGCTGAACTTGCCCAAGTGCTTTCAAGTGTCTTACTCAAAAATAGCTAACATTGTGCGTAGTATCGTGCATCGCTTATCCGCTAGTATCCGGTTAGTAAAGCCCATTTCATAAGTTTGATTGGGTAGCAAACGGGCCTGCACGACGCTATTTGTAGTAAAAACAATATTTTTTAAGGGGTTAGTGGTAGTCAGAATTTTCAAAAAATTTGATTTTTTGTACATTTTCTTATAGTATAACATCTTAAAAATATTGTGTGAATCCAACAAATACTTTTCGAGTTATTCAACAATTAACAAAGGGCGCGCGTGCGCTCCGGAGCGTTCGAAAGCAAATAGTTGGATGCTGCACTTATGAAAATGGCAGATAAGCGGGCTAACGATAACACTCGAGAAGGTAGAATGCTGCGTAGTCAACAGCAAATCGATATTTTGGAAGCTGCTATGACGGCTGAAGGACTATTGTATGGCCCAGGAATAGATGGCACAGTGAAAGTTATAAAATAATTCGTATAACTGTACATAAATCGATAGCAAAACTTTAAATGTGTTTTTCTCAAACCTCTTTTTTTTTGAACTGGTGATCACTGTAACTTAGTTCGTTTGCAGCTGTCGTCATCAGTATAGGAAGCTTCCATCCAACGCTTCATACATCTTTTCATTGGGGCGGGATTTTAAAGTGGCGGCAATGGAATGCTTTGCCTTTTCACGTTGGCTAACTCCCGAACGGATGTTCGGAAGCTACCCAGAGGATACTTGGGCTAATCCCGGCAGTTGTGAGCTGCTTGAACCATATGTAGAAGAAATGCTCTGACCACTCCCATGTGAATGGCGATCAGTAACTTTCTCCACTTTGTTAAAATCGGCCGAAATTGCTTAAGCGGTTATCGCGCCACTTAAGAAGAAGAAGAAGATCTCTATAACTGAAAAACCGCCAGGTAGATTTCAATAATATTTATAATGCTTTTGGAAAATATAAAAAACTCGTGCCTGATCGAAGGATTTTGTTTTTTCAAAACTTTCGACTTGTTTTCAACAATTAATTGTCGGGTTTTTTTCTCGAAAATCTGAAAAATATTCCTGAAGCCGCCATATTGTTAATTTTGAAAAAAAAAACTACGATCAGGCACAAGATTATCTAATTTCTCTTGTCTGATTGATTTCACATAAATCTCCAAGGCCTTGTGATGATCACGCAAGGAACTTCTGGAGAAACGGGCTCCACAAAAACAGCGATAACTTTTACAATTATTATTAATATTTTTATTTTATTTTTTTATATTTTGCTAACGTCAATACATAATGCATTAATGCCAAGTTTTTATTTTTGTAAAATACAGCAATTCACTAGCAGAAAAAAAAATAATTGAAAATCATCATTTTTTCGGGCCTCTGAGTACCCCTAACCACTTATGTTTTATGCGACATTCTCTTTTTTTGAGAAAGTTTACTATTTTTTAATGCATTTAATATACTTTGATTTATTGGCAATTACTTTTCACATTTGTTCTAATCATCCTTCCGTGTCTTTTACCTCATTAATCTGCCATGCTTTTCGGCTACTTTTCATGTGCCTATTAATTTATAACAGCTTCATGGTCTTCAAGCATGAAATACTGCACTTACTTGATGATTAAAGATAACACCCATTTTAAATTAGTTCCATTAGAAACTAATTTTGATCAAAACAGTAAAAAATAATAATTGAGTTATAATGAAATGAATAGAGCGTATAAATAAAAATCAAAAATAGCTTAACCTTGATTTTAGAACGTCTTCAAGAGTTCCGTAGATTATAAACAAAAAAAAAAACGCACACAAATTTCAATGCATATTTCAGCATCCATCCCAACACACTTGACTTCATACATACGTGCAACACACATACATAAATGCTAACGCGCACGCTCAGAGCTTTGCATACAGCTGAATGAAATTATACATATTTATGTATGTGCTTGTGCGTGTACCTGTGCCCGCGAGTGCGTGTGTGTGTGCACTAATGAAAATGAAAGTGTTAATTTAGTGATCAAGTGAATGGAGTATTTACTGCCCCGTCTATTACTTGCATACGAACCATTTTTAAAATCGCCTCTGGGTTGGCCAGCAACAATTAAAGCAAGAAAATTGAACTTACGAAAAATGTATGTATGTATGCATGCATATATGAAATGAAATGAGAGAGCGAATGTTTACGAAATTCGATATGATAAACATAAGGCTGAAACATCAACACTACATATATTAGTATGTATAGGTATATGTAAATATGTATTTATATATACTCGTTATATGTATGGCTTCAGAGAAGAGCAATAGTAGCAAAGGCTTCCAATTGAGTAGCGAGTCCTTAAAAGAAATTTGATAAGCAAAAAAAAAAAATAGCGCATAAAAACTCCTTCGGTCCATTTATCAAGTATAGTGAAACCCCTCCTAATGGACACCTCTATTTAACGGACATCTCCCTCGAGCGGACATTTTTTCCTCTACCACGTTTTCAGTATAAATTTCGAAACAAATTACTCTCTCACTCTCTCTCTTAAACGGACACTCCCTTGGTCAGACACGACAAGTTATTTTTT